>NC_080793.1:31920099-32223129 GCF_028018385.1 Neofelis nebulosa
GACTACAGTGCCTAGTTCAGGAAAGGACAACTGGCCCAAACTGGGTAAATGAAAACAAACAAACAAACAAACAAAAGGCTACTGGGAAATAAGCTTTGTCACCATTCTATGAGAACTTCTGGAAGAAATGTTTTCTCTTCCTGAAGATCATGAACAAGGAAGCATGAGGACCTAGAAGCTCCAGCAGCCCCCTTATTTGACAGGATGATCTAGTTTTAGCAGGAAGACAACACCATAGAAAGTAAAGAGGGGAAATTGAAAAAAACCAAAATTTTGGCAACATTGGTGACATTCTCAATCAAGTCTTGCCTGAAACTGACCCTAACTTTGGCCTTTTCAATTCTGTAAACCAATAAATGTCTTTTATTGCTTAAGATGTTTTTTTATTATTTGTACCAAAAAGAGAAATACCTTATGGAGATATCTCTTAGGAAGCTGTACTCCAGGGTAGAGATACCATTAGCAAGGGCTAGAGTTGTAACAGTAAACATGGATAAACGTGATAAACTTGAGATTTATATAAGAGATATACTTAACAGAACTGGTAAGAAGTTTGAGAGAGAAGGGCACCTGGGTGGCTCAGTAGGCTAAATGTCCAACTCTTGATTTCAGCTTGTCATAATATCACGGTTTGTGAGATCGAGCCCAGCTCGGGCTCTGTACTAACAGCATGGAGCCGGCATGGGATTCTCTCTCTCCCACTCTCTCTGCCCCTCCCCTACTCTCTCTCTCTCTCTCTCTCTCTCTCTCTCTCTCAAAAATAAATAAATAAACTTAAAAAAAAGAAGTTTGAAAGAGAAAGGTATCAAGGATGACTGCTAGGTTTCTGGGTGATAAACAGTGGTAAAGAATTCAGGACCATTGCAGAGGGAGCAAATTTCAGGCTGGGTTCAGAGGGGTGTTGGGGGTGGGGGAGGCAAGCATAGTTTTGCACACTTTAAGGCTGAGGATCCTGTGAGCTATCCAAGTAGAAATGCCACAGGCAGTTGGACATACAAAGCACATGAGAAAGGAGTAATACAATACTACATACAAGCTTTATCTGCCTCCATTTCTCACTTTCCTTCAAACAAATCCAAAAGAGCAAGTCTATACAATATCAGCATATTCTCAGCCTCTGAAATCACAGTCAGAAGAATGAAAAAAAAAAAAAAAACCAGGGCAAGATATTCTTTAGGGAGCAAAGGAAAGTCTTTTCCTAGTCTGTAGAAAATGATAGAAATGCTAAGGAAAGTGGGAATTGGGTATGTGCCATACATTTTCAGAGAATGGAATACAACTTGAAAGGCAAAAAAAAAAAAAAAAAAAAAACAGGAACACATTAGTAAATTGATGATTCAGGAAAGAGAAGTCTTTCAGCTAGTAACAATATTAAAAAGTCTATCTATCCCATTAAAATACTATGATGTACATGAGGTCTGAACACGCTCAGGCTTGGGTAAAAATGTGCTGTGATGAGCCTTGCTTGTTAAGAAATGGCCTTTGTGAAATATTATATGACTTCACTCATATGAGGATGTTAAGATACAAAACAGATGAACATAAGGGAAGAGAAGCAAAAATAATATAAAAACAGGGAGGGGGACAAAACATAAGAGACTCTTAAATATGGAGAACAGAGGGTTGATGAAGGGGTTGTGGGAGGGGGGATGGGCTAAATGGGTAAGGAGCATTAAGGAATCTACTCCTGAAATCATTGTTACACTATATGCTAAGTTGGATGTAAATTAAATAGATAGATAGATAGATAAATGCATAAATAAATAAATTCATGTTTCCATTCCAAAAAAAAGAAAAAAAAAAAGGAATGGTCTTTGTGAATCCTAGGGAAGTAGACTCCACAAAACAATGGGGGCGGGGGGTGGGGGTGGGGAGGATTAAACACACAAATTGACAGCCATAGATGGAGCAGTATCTATGTGTTTTTCTTTTTTGTATCTGAAGCCACAACATTTTGATATGGAAAATGGGAAGGAACGTACAAGTTTCAAGGTGATACAATCTCCAAAGCAGCATTTCTGGGCCCTGGGCTTTCTCCCTAATAATGTAACTTATTTAAGGATTTAAATAATAATTTTTCTACATTCAGAGAAAGAAGGTATTATTTCTGTGGTCAGAAAATTTTTGATATTTGGTATTTGATGGAAATAAATGTTTTGGCAATCTTAATTGCATGACAGAAGGCAAATTCCCTGTGAAAGAGAAAAAGACATCGATATGAAGAGAACAATCTAAAAGTAAAACAATAGGAATGAGATTTCAATGGAAAAAAATATAAAAGAAGCACAGTACAACTGAGGAATTAAAATCAAGTTTGGAGTCAATTAAGGGCAGGAAAACTGAACCAATGCTGAAGACAAACTTGAAAAGTTGCATAATTATAGAAAGGAGAAAAAAAAAGATATGAAAACTGAGAATACAAGCACATGGGAAAGGCCAAGGAAACCAAGTTTTATATAAGGAAAAGGGTATGATTTCAAAGGACCTCTAAGGGTACACAAAATCAAGAAGAAGCTGGAAAACCAGGTTTGAAAATAGAAAGGAACCAAGGGAGTTCCAGAAGGTAAAGATGTAGAAACTTTGGCCGGTCTGTAGACAGAAGAGACTCTAGGGCACAGATGACACGGGACCACCACCTGGTGGTTCTGTGCCACTTGCTCAAGCTTCAACTCAGGAGATAGCATCCAACTGTCCAAGTTTGTACACAAGACTTAAGAATAAAATAATATTTCCAGGATCTTTAAATAAGTTCTACTAAACTATAAGCTCTTTAAAGGTCAAGACCAAATAGGTATATAGTATATGTATAATACACATAGTCTCACTATGCTTAAAACATTGGGTTTTTTAAGGCAGCTATTAAATAAATGCTTGTTAAATGAATGAAAATTTAACCACGTGAACACTAAATAGACTAATACTTACGTAGATATATTGTTTGATAAATTAATGACACAAAATCAAAAATCATTCCTTCACCACTGTCTCTATTCACTCATAAATGCCCATTGCTTTTATTTCTTAGACTTCTCTCAACTCCATCCTTTTTATTTCCATTTCCATTTCAATACCCTCAGTTTAGGCTTTTAAGCCCTACTCCCCTTAACTACAGAAGTGAATCTGATAGTTGATCCTCAGATATGCACATCTGGTCAACTAACCTATGATAAAGTAGCCAAGAATATACAGTGGGGAAAGGACAGTCTCTTCAATAACTGGTACTGAGAAAACTGGATATCCACATGCAAAGAATAAAATAGGACTACTATCTTACACTATACACAAAAATTAACTCAAAATGAAAAAGACTTGAATGTAATACCTAAAACCATAAAACTCTTAGAAGACATAGATCCTTGACATTGGTCTTGACAATGATTTTTTGGATCTGACACCAAAAGCAAAGGTAACTAAAGCACAAATGAACAAGTGGGACGATATCAAACTAAAAAGCTTCTGCACAGCAAAGGAAATCATCAACAAAATGAAAAAAAAACCTAAAGAATGGAAGAAAATATTTGCGAATCATACATCTCATAAGATGTTAAAAATCCCAAATACAGAAAGAACTCATACAACTCAAAGCAAAAAATCAATCTAATTTAAAAATGTACAGAAGATCTGAATAGACATTTTTCCCAAAGAAGACATACAGATTGGCAGCAGGTACATAAAAAGATACTCAACATCACTAATCATTAGGAAAATGCACATCAAAACCACAAAATCACCTCACACTTGTTATTGTTAGAATGGCAGTTACCAAAAAAGACAAGAAATAAGGAGCGTTGGCAAGGATGTGAAGAAAAAAGAACGCTTGTACACTGTTGTTGAAATGTAAATTGGTGCAGCCACTATGAAAAACAGTATGGAGATTCCTTAAGAAATAAATAATAGAACTACCATATGATCTGGTAGTTTCACTTCTACGTATATATCCAAAGAAAAGAAAAGTACTAACTGAAAAAGATATCTGTATTCCCATGTTCACTGCAGCATTATTTACAATAGCCAAGATATGGAAACAACCTAAGGGCACACAAACAGATGAATAAGAAAAGAAAATGTGGCATAAATATTTAATGGAATATTATCCAAAAATAAAAAAGAATGAAATCTTGCCATTTGCAATGGATGAATCTTGAGAGCATTATGCTAGGTAAAATAATGCAAAATAGACAGAAAAAGACAAATACCATATGATCTCACTTGTATGTGGAATTAAAAAAAACAAACAAGTCCATTTATGCAGAAACAGATTGGTGGTTGCCAGATGTGGGCGGGTGGCGGTGGGGTGAAATGGGTGAAGGGGGTCAAAAGGTACAAACTTTCACTTACAAAATCTATGGCCCAATCAGGAGACTATAGATGCTGGAGAGAATGTGGAGAAACGGGAACCCTCTTGCACTGCTGGTGGGAATGCAAATTGGTGCAGCCACTCTGGAAAGCAGTGTGGAGGTTCCTCAGAAAATTAAAAATAGACCTACCCTATGACCCAGCAATAGCACTGCTAGGAATTTACCCAAGGGATACAGGAGTACTGATGCATAGGGGCATCATTGTACCCCAATGTTTATAGCAGCACTCTCAACAATAGCCAAATTATGGAAAGAGCCTAAATGTCTACCAACTGATGAATGGATAAAGAAATTGCGGTTTATATACACAATGGAGTACTACGTGGCAATGAGAAAGAACGAAATATGGCCCTTTGTAGCAACATGGATGGAACTGGAGAGTGTGATGCTAAGTGAAATAAGCCATACAGAGAAAGACAGATACCATATGTTTTCACTCTTATGTGGATCCTGAGAAACTTAACAGAAACCCATGAGGGAGGGGAAGGAAAAAAAAAAAAAAGAGGTTAGAGTGGGAGAGAGCCAAAGCATAAGAGACTCTTAAAAACTGAGAACAAACTGAGGGTTGATGGGGGGTGGGAGGGAGGGGAGGGTGGGGGATGGGTATTGAGGAGAGCACCTTTTGGGATGAGCACTGGGTGTTGTATGGAAACCAATTTGACAATAAATTTCATATATTGAAAAATAAATAAAAATAAATTTAAAAAAAATCTATGGCCCAAAGCTAAATACTGAATCCCAACTGGTTATGAATTCACACAGCAAAACTATGTTTTATTTCTTTTTCTAGCCAAAGTAATGTTGGTTGAGCACACAAATTAATCAGAGAGCTGCTACTTATGGTTCAGAATTATTTTTACAATGCTATTTTACAAGTATTATTCCCTTCATAAATGCTCAAAAGGAAAATATAAACCATAATCTTTTAACAACCATATGTAATCAAATTTAGTTTTCAGACATTGTCTTTTCACTCTTTCAGAAGCAATGTTAGTTATAGTTAAAAGCTCTGACTTTGGAGCAAAGTTTTTCCCCAACTCAATCCCTGTTCTGCCTAGTGACCTTAAGCAAGTTATCTATGCTTTCTGTGCCTCGGTTTCCTCATCTGTAAAATGGGGACAATAATAGTACCTCACAGAATTTTGTAAGGATCAAATAAATTAATACATGTAAAACATACAAATTTTAATATTGTTTGTTCTAGCTCTGTGAAAAGTGATGTTGGCATTTTTAATAGGGATTGCACTGTAGATTGCTTTGGGCAGTATAGACATTTCAATCATACTTATTCTTCCAATCCATGAGCACAGACTGTCTTTCCATTTCTTTGTGTCATTTTCAAAAGTCTCTCATGTGTTTTACAGTTTTCAGAGTACAAGTCTTTCACCTCTTTGGTTAGGTTTATTTCTAGTTACCTTACTGGTTTTGGTGCAATTGTAAATGGGACGGATTCCTTAATTTCTCTGCTACCTCATTATTGGTATGTAAAAATGCAACAGATTTCTGTACATTGGTTTTATATCCTGCAACTTTACTGAACTTGTGTATCACTTCTAGCAGCTTTTGGTGGGGTATTTCAGGTTTTCTTTTTTTATTTTTATTTTTTGTAATATTTATTTATTTATTTGAGAGAGAGAAAGAGAGAGAGCAGGGGAGGGGCAGATAGAGAGAGGGAGATAGAGAATCCCAAGCAGGCTCTGCACTGTCAGCACAGAGCCCAACATGGCGCTCAATCTCACAAACCATGAGATCATGAGCTGATCTGAAATCCAGAGTCAGACGCTTAATGGACTGAGCCACCCAGGGGTCCCAGTCTTTCAGGTTTTCAATATAGAGTATCATGTCATCTGCAAATAGTGAAAGTTTCACTTCTTCCTTACTGATGTGGGTGCCTTTTACTTCTTTTGCCTGATTGCCATGGCTAGGATTTCCAGCACTATGTTAAATAACAGTAGTGAGAGTGGACATCCTATCTTATTTTTGACCATAGAGGAAAAGCTATCAGGTTTTCCCCATTGAGGATGATGTTAACTGCAGGTTTTTCATATACAGACTTTATTATGTTGAGGTATGTTCCTTCTAAACCTACTTTGTTGAGGGTTTTTATCATGAATGAATGTTGTACTTTGCCAAATGCTTTTTTTGCATCTATTGAAATGATTATAGTTTTTAAACTTTCTTTTACTAATGTGTTGTACACATTGATTGATTTGCAAATATTGCAAAAGATCCCAAATAGTCAAAGCAACCCTGAAAAAGAGAAGCAAAGCTGGAGGCATCACAATTCCACCCTTAAAGTTATACTACAAAGCTGTAGTGATCAAAACAGTATGATACTGGCACGAAAATAGACACACAGATCAATAGAACAGAAAAGAAAACCCAGAAATGAACCCACAACTATATGATCAATTAATCTTTGAGAAAGTAGTAAAGAATATACAATGGGAAAAAAGCAGTCCCTTCATAAAACGGTATTGGGAAAACTGGACAGCAACATGCAAAAGAATGAGACTGGACCATTTTCTTACATCATACACAAAAATAAATTCAAAATGGATTAAAGACCTAAATATGAAACCTGAAATCATAAAAAATCCTAGAGGAGTACACAAGCAGTAACCTCTTTGACATCGGCCATAATAACTTCTTTCTAGATTTGTCTCCTGAGGCAAGGGAAACAAATGCAAAAATAAACTATTGGGACTACATCAAAATAACAACTTCACAGCAAAGGAAACATCAACAAAACTGAAAGGCAGCCTATGGAATAGGAGAAGATATTTACAAATGACATATCTAATAAAGAGTTAGTATCCAAAATATATAAAGAACTTATAAAACTCAACACCCAAAAATGAATAGCCCAATTAAAAAATGGGCAGAACACATCAACAGACATTGTTCCAAAGAAGACAGCCAGATGGCCAACAGGCACATGAAAAGATGCTCAACATCACTCATCATCAGGGAAATGCAAATCAAAACTACAATGAGATATACCTCACACCTGTCAGGATGGCTAAAATAAAAAACACAAGGAACAACTGGTGTTATCAAGGATGCAGAGAAAGGGGGACACTCTTGGACTGTTGGTGGGAATGCAAACTGGTGCAGTCATTCTGGAAAACAGTCTGAAGGTTCCTCAAAAGTTAAAAATGGGGGCACCTAGGTGGTTCATTCGGTTAAGCATTTGACTTTTGACTTCAACTCAGGTCATGATTTTGTGGTTCAGGAGTTTGAGCCCCTCATTAGGCTATGTGCTAGTGGTACAGAACCTTCTGGGATTCTCTTTCTTTCCCTCTGTCTCTGCCCTTCCCCTGATTGCTCTCTCTCACTCAAAAAAATAAACTTTTTTAAAAAGTTAAAAATAGTTGCTACCCTATGATCCAGCAATTGCACAGCTATGTATTTACCCAAAGAATACAAAAATACTAATTCAAAGGGATACATGCACTCCAATGGTTATAGCAGCATTATCTACCATAGCCAAATTATCAGTGTTCAACTGATAACTGGATAAAAAAGAAGTGGTATACATATACAATAGAATATTACTCAGTCATAAAAAAGAATGAAATCCTAGGGCACCTGGATGGCTCAGTCGGTTAAGCATCTCACTCTTGATTTTGGCTCAGGTCACAGTTTGTAAGATTGAGGCCAGCGTTAGGCTCTGCACTGACAGCATGGAGCCTACTTGGGATTCTCTCTCTCCCTCTCTCTCTCTGTCCCTCCCCTGCTTGCACTCTTTCTCAAAAAATAAAAAATAAAATAAAAACTAAAAAAAATGAAATCTTGCCATTTGCAACATGGATGGAGCTAGAGTATTACGGTAGGTGAAATAATAAAGACAAATACCATATGATTTCACTCATATGTGGAATTTAAGAAACAAATGAGCAAAGAAGGAAAAAAGAGAGAGGGGCAAACCAAGAAACAGACTCCTTTTTAAAAGTATTTATTCATTTATTTTGAGAGAGAGGGCATGGGGGAGAGAGAGAGAGAGAGAGAGAGGACAGAGTGAATCCCAAGCAGGCTCCACGCTGTCAGTGTAGAGCCCGATGTGGGGCTCAAACTCACTAACTGTGAGATCATGACCTGAGCTGGTATCAAGAGTCAAACATTCAACTGACTGAACCACCCAGGTGCCCCAAGAAACAGACTCTTAACTATAGTTAAGAGAACAAACTGATGGGTACCAGAGGGAGGGGGGGGCGGATAGGTTAAATAGGTGATGGGGATTAAGAAGTACACTTGTTTGATGAGCACTAGGTGTTGCATAGAAGTGTTGAATCACCATACTGTATACCTGAAACTAATATTATACTATATATTAATTGGAATTTAAATGAAAACTTAAAAAAAAAATACATGCAAAGCAAATTGGACAGTGCCTGACACATAGTATGCACTCAATAAACATCAATTCATTATTATATCTATAGCACATTCTTTTAAGTAGTCAACTTTTTTCAAAGTGGTTTTCTATTTTATTTTTTTACATTAATTCTAGTTGGTTAACATACAGTGTTATATTAGTTTCAGGTGTATAATATAGTAGCCTAATTCTTCTACTGAGTTATGTATCATAAACATCTCCATACATCTAAATTATTTTCTACAATATGATTCTTAATAGTATGGATGCACCTTATTTTAACATAATTTCCTATTGGGAGACATTTAGGAGAGTTTCAGATTTTAGTCATTAGAAAGTGTTACGAGTGAGCATGCTTGCACATCTCTTTCATGATTTCCTCAGAAGTAAAGTTGCTGGGATAAAAGGCATATTCACTTTTAAGCCTTTTGATATATTTTAGGTCCCAGGATTTATATCACCCACAGTTTCTTATATTTTACATTTGGCTTATTATGAAAGGGGCCTCAGAGACTGTTACTGAGCAGAGGAATAATGAAGTTAGGGTAGTGTGCTCCTTAGCCACTCTGACCAGCAAAATAATGTTGAAATGAAAGTTTTGGGTGACATGAGTGTCCAATGAAGGTGACATGTGCTGACTACCATACCAGCATCTCCAAGCCCAGGCTATTTGAGCTATCAGCACTCTTCCAGTACAACTAACTCCAGATATGAAAAACATCATCAAGCCCCAGGTGTCAGGAATCCTCAGCCTCAAACTGTTGCGTTGGGGAAAGTCAGAGCAGCTGCACTGACACACATTTCACAGGCTTTCTCTCTTAATTTACTCCATTCATGGAGAATTTCTCTTGACAAAGTGTTATGGCCCTTGTGTCAGCAAGACCTTGTATAATTTAGAAGTATGTTCCTAAAATAGTGAAAGGGCTGAAATGTCTCAGAGGCAAAAAATTACCTGAAGAGGTTCCATTGTAAGGAACCTTGCCAGAGGGAGCTAATCACATTGAATCACAGGTGAGGAAGCAGCATGACATGGGTGTCCAGCCCACTGGCCCAACACTTTATGCCTGCATGCTATTAAAAAGAGAGGTCTTAAAAATAAATCATCAGTAAATAAATATTCTAATATTTAGAGAAAGTGGAAATCATGGATTCAGGGATTCTCACGATTATAGAGATCATCAAGGTCATCTATTCTAGCTCAATGGTCAGCTGTTGCTTGGATTCCATTTACAATTGTCCTGAAAAGTGACCTTCTGCCTCTGCTTAGACATGTCCAATAGCAGAGAACTGTTACTCTCTCCTTAGGACAACTAATATAACTAGAGAGTTCACCCTTATTAAAATCCTGAAATCCATTAGCCTAAATAAACAAACACATAAGTAAATAGATATTTTCCAGACATTGGTGAGTCCTATAGAATGTTTAAAATGTTATTTTTTACAGCTGGCTCCAGAGCTTTTCTTAGGAAGGGAACTAAGTTTGTTTAGAAAAATACTCTGATAAGCCATATGGGGTAAGAAAGATGAAGGGTTATAAGGTAAGCAGAGAGCAAAACCAAACTGTTGTGCCTTAGAAATTAAGGGAACACTGAAGTGGGGTAAGCAGTGAAAAGCTGGAAATGGGACTGAAAAAGGAAGAGGAGTTGCTGAACAATACATCCAGATGCTGGAGCCTGTAGGGAAAGGTGGCCAGTTAGGAATTCCCTGCGCTTAAAGTTCTATTAAGAACAAAAAAAAAAAAAAAGAGAGAGAGAGAGAGAGGTTAGAGTGGGAGAGATCCAAAGCATAAGAGACTCTTATAAACTGAGAACAAACTGAGGGCTGCTGGGGGGTGGGAAGGAGGGGAGGGTGGGTGATGGGTATTGAAGAGGGCATCTTTTGGGATGAGCACTGGGTGTTGTATGGAAACCAATTTGACAATAAATTTCATATATTTTTAAAAAATCACAAAAAAAAGAACAAGATTCCATTTTAAGATGATTTCATTTCTACAATACAAAAGATAGATTGGTATAACACTTTTAGAAAGCAATTTAGCAATATATATCCAATGTACTTTAGCCTTATAATCCCAATTCCTGACATACATCTTGAAAAATTAAATCAAAATGTAAAAATGCTGAATGAAAAAAGATGTGGTACAGATATATAATGGAGTATTACTCAGCCATAAAAAAGAATGAAATCTTGCCATTGGCAATGACATGGATGGATCTAGAGAGTATTATGCTAAGTGAAATAAGTCAGAGAAAGACAAATACCATATGATTTCACTCATATGTGGAATTTAAGAAACAAAACAAACAAGCAAAGGTGGGAGGGCGCAAAAAAAGAGAGAGAAGCAAACCAAGAAACAGACTCTCTAACTATAGAGAAAAAACTGATGGTTACCAGAGGGGAGGTAGGCAGGGGGATGGCTTAAATAGGTGAAGGGCATTAAGGAGTGTACTTGATGTGATGAGAACTGGGTGATGTATGTAAGTGTTGAATCATTATATTGTATACCTGAAACTGGTATTACACTGTATGTTAACTACCTGGAATTTAAATAAAATTTTTTTTAAAAATGTGAAAATGCAAAAACTTAGAACCAACCCAGATCCTAAAACAGAGACTGCTAAATAAATTATGGCACAGTCCCAAGAATATTTTGCAACTCTTAAATATGATGTTAATGATAATATAAGAAAATGTATGACAAGATGTTTTTGATAGAAATAAGAAAATTATAATTTAATATTAACCTACTAAGGAAACAAAATAACAAAGAACTTCTATGCGTAGAAAATATTTTAAAGAAATACAGCAAAACTGTTAATAATAGTCATCTCTAAGGATAATTTTCTCCTATTTTTCCAAGTTTTTAAAATTTTACATAGCAAATATGTTTAACACTTAGAATGTAAAATTTTTTTACACAATCTATATTTAAATGTCAATTTTAAACTTCATTTAAAATGTGTTTATGGCTGTTAATTCTTCAGCAACTATACAAGAGAAACAGCTTCATGGTTATAGAAAAGTCAACTATCCTTTCTTTATACCCAAGTCTGACTTTGGTCAGTTCATGTCACCTTTCTGAATGTCAGTTGTGGTACAAAAATAAAGATCTCTCCCTGACTCTATCACAGGCTTGTTGGGGTGCACAATACATTGGTGAATATGGAAGTCCTCTGAATTCTGCATCCTTATAAAATTATAAAGGACTCTTACTGTTAGATTAGAATCTACAGGTAGTCACTTCATTCTTCTACCTTCTGATCCATTCTTCTTTTGCAATGACCACTTCATATAATCTGGGGAAATGTGACTGTATATAAGTCACATTTCTATATAACGCATGTTGGGATAAAATGTATAAAATTCAGTATATTACTTTGAAACAAAATAAACAAAAGGTCCTGAAACCATTGGTGTCATAATGTTCTTTAACAGTATGTTTTCATGTGTGGCATGTGTGTGTGATGGGAGTTGTGAGTGTGAGTGGGTTATGAGTGTACATGTGCATATGTATGGTGTGTGTGAGGTATGTGTTTGCAAATGTGCACACTGAAGAGCCCTAGGGAGCCAGAGGTGAATTTAGAATTGCTGTTTCCTTATAAAGAGATTTACTTTGTTTTCTTTTGCTTTGTTGTGCCTGACTATCCATAGCAAGTCTAGATATTAAAGAAGAAACTTTCAGGACCAAAGATTACAGATTCAAATTCTGGGAATGGGAGCCTGTCACATCCTGTTGGAGATCATTCATTGGAATCTGACTGCAATACCTTAATCTTTAAGCAGAATTCAAAATAAGTCCATCTTGAGTTCCTTCCAAAAGTTAGGGGAGGAATCACTAAAAGACCCATTTACAAGGCAGTTTCCTCTATTCCTCCCACAAAACAAACAAACAAAATAGTATAGTGGGAAGAACACAAGACTCTAGTCAGATGCTCAAAGTTAAATTCCTACTTACACTAACTAGTAAGGCCATCTTTACCCACCAGCTCAGCACAGTGCCACTTCCTTCCACTCTGCCTGGTTACTTCCCCAAATTCCCAGGGAAACCTCTCCCATTGCCAATCCATCCCAGTTCATCACCAGTTCTTATAAATGGATCCCTGTGCCTTCATGTCTTACATTTCTTGTATCGCTCCCAACCCCCGGCCTATGCCCTTCAAGTGAGATCAAGTTTCCAGCCTGGTTCATCTTCCAGTGATTACCCAGGCCACATCGGAGACTGGACACAAGGGAGCCGGGAGAACATTTTTAAGTTATTGGACCTCTCTTGGCCTGAGTTTCAAGGCTACTGGATTAAATGATCTCTAGTGTCCATTCTTGATCTAATATTCTACAGTTCTATCACAACATAAACATTACGATAACAAATATAATAATTAAACCAGAAAATTTGTGTAATGGTCCAGTTATCAATGCGTCTTTATTCACATCATCTCCTTGGCCCACCCAATGGATAGATAAACCAGGTGGTATCATCTCCATTCTGGAGATACATTTTGAAAATTACATGATTTACTCTCCCAGGATTATAGGACTCAAACCCAAATCTTCTGACTCTAATTTTTAAGTTCTTTAATCCATAGAATGATAAGGCATAGAAAAACCCTGTTGCTATCTATTCAGAGAGGAAACAAGGATTTGAGCAATTGTGGGAATTCCAAAATTTAAAATATAAGCAATGTGACTTTTTCAGACTAGATTCAAATCCTTTAGGGCATAACAAGGCATTCATTTCAGTTCTTATGAAGCAAAGCACATCTCCTACCCAAAAGAGAAACTGGTAGGATTTCAAACATTCTTACCAAGCTCAAGGGGTCTAGAATTTAGCACATACCATAGTAGCTTATCCAAATATAAAGCATCATGAGCCTCACTCTTGTATAATTGTACATAACCATTACATTGTCTTTTTTAATGTTTGTTTATTTTGAGAGAGAGAGAGAGAGAAAGAGAAAGAGAGAATGCAAGCAGGGGAGGGGCAGAGAGAGAGAAGGAGAGACAGAATCCCAACCAGGCTTCAAGCAGTCAGAGCAGAGCCCAATGAGGGGCTTGATCCCACAAACTGTGAGATCATGACCTGAGCTGAAATCAAGACTCAGACGCTTAACTGACTGAGCTACCCGGGTGCCCCAGCCCTTACAATGTCTTTGATCATGTATTGGTTTTCCATTGTTACTATATAAGAAATTATCACAAACGTAGTGGTTTAAAACAACACAAATTTATTGTTTCATGATCCTATAGGTCAGAAGTCTAACATGGATCTCACTGAGCTAAAGTAAGGTGTTGGGAAGGCTGGTTCCTTCTAGAGCCTCCAGGAGAGAACCTGTTTCCTTGCCTTCTCTAGCTTCTTAGAAGCTGCCTGCATTCCTTGGCTGGTGGCTCCTCTCTCTGTCTTCAAATCCAGTGATGTAGCATGTCTCTGACCCTGCTTCTGTTTTCCCATCTTTTTCTCTGACCACAGCAGGATAAGGGTCCTTTTATTTATTTTTGTTTATTTTTTAGAGACAGAGAGCACAAGTGGGAGAGAGGGATAGATTGAGAGAGAGGGAAAGAAGCTCAAGCAGGCTCCAAGCTCAGTGCGGACCCCGACTCATGGGGTTGATTGACATGGGGCTCAATCTCATGACCCTGGCATCATGACCTGAGCCGAAATCAAGAGTTGGACACTTAACCAACTGAGCCACCCAGGTGCCCCAATAAAGCCAGATATGATTAGATTATACTCACTCAGATGATCCAGGTAACCTCCCCATCTCAAGATCCTTAATCATATTTGCAAAGCCACTTTTCCCATGAAAGGTTAACACAGTCCCAGGTTCCATGGATTAGGATGTGGATATCTCTGGAGGGCCATTATTCCACCTACCACCATGATTGTCATTAGTTCATTCAAAAAATAATAGCCAAAATGCATCAATGTACCTTCTATATGTTAAATATCTGATGTAGGAACTTTATACCCATTCCAACAAATATTTGTAAAAATATGTCAAGGTTGGTATCACTATCCCCATCTGACAGACAGTGAAAATGAGACTTATTGGTTAAGTAACTCTACAAGGTCATCTAGCTAGTCAGAGGCAGAGCAGACTTTTAAACCACTATAAAATAACCATGCACAGAAGAAGCCACCACTTTTCAGTGCGAGCACTGATTCCCAGGCATAAAGCTATCATGTAGTTAAGCTCAGCTGGGAGCCTCACAGATATCTCTGCTTGGAGGAGAGATGCACAGAGCCCCAGCATGCAGTCTGAGGTTCCTTTGCTTGTGCCACGTTCCATCCACAGCAAAAGGGAAATCTAGAGAGCAAGAAACAGCAAAAGCTTCCTAAGAGAAAAACTCTTCTAAAACCTCTGCAGACTCTTGAGATTTTGGGTAACACATGGCAAATGTGACAGGTTTCCTGGGCGTCTGCTAGTACTTGGCATCATCACGCTCCACAGTCAATTTCAAAATTGTCATTTTGGGCCCACTGAGGCTTTAAATAGCACCTCCAAACAGCCAGGCAAGTTTTGTAGCTTTCTCTTTCTATTAAGAGCATGTGAGGGCTCAGAGACTATTAAAAATAAATGTCACAAAGTAAATGCTTTTATGCATTTGTTTAATTGTTTTGAGGGCACTGAGAATGAAGACACATGCTTCAAAAAGAGATATTCCAGAATAATGATGCCATATCTCAAAGCACCCAAAATATCAATTGCTACCCAAAACAAGATGTTGAGATAGAAATGCACATGTCACATTAATGCAAAGGCCAAAAAGTGAGAGAATAAAAGAAAACAAAATTTCAAAACACTATTGTTTATTAAGCACCTGTTGTTTGCCAGAAGTTTTTGAAAATTAATTTCATTTAATCCATACAATACTTACAAGTAACCTAACTTCACTGGTGAAGACAGAGCCTTAGAGAGGTTAAGCAACAGGTCCAAGGTCACCCTGCTGGATGCCGATGAGGCTGGGGCTATCTAGCATAAAAAGAATCTATTTCACCACACACCCAACCAAGCAGGCTAGGCTCAGGGTATTAGGCAAGTGTCAGCCCTGACTCACCAGAAGGCAGCCTGACTTGGAAAATAATATTTATTTGCTTCTAGGCTACGGGGGAGACAAAAAGAAGCATTAAAGCTGAAGATAAAAGACAGGCAGGTGCAGCTGATTTAGTTCCAGTCATCACATTCTCAATGTTCCTAACAGGAGTGGTGATAGTAACACCTCGTAATTACACAACGCCCTCCTCAGGGAAGCTCAGAGCTCTTTAAAGACACATTCACATTTGTCTTCCCAACAGCTCTGGAATGAAGGAGACAGCACAATCACTTTCCTTTTACAGAGGGAGAAGCTGGTGCATTTGCCCAAGGTCATAGAGGGACACAGAGGCTTGGAGAGACGGTAGCCCTGGGACTCTTATCCAGATGGCTTAACCACCAGCCCTGGGCTCAGAGACCCATGGGTGAAATATCCATTTAGTCAGCCATGCTATGCTTTGTAAAATCCCTGTCAAAATGACCCATACCACGAGAAACATGTGACAGGAAGGCCCTCTATTTCCTTCATACTTCCAGATATTCACTCCTGGTGGAGAGGGGATCTTTCTCTTTTGTTCAACAGCACATGTGCATTATTGAAAAAGGATCAGTCTTAACCAGAGAAAGGTTTGTCAAATTGATTGTCTACTCCAAACAGCCTCAAACTCTGGAGCCAGGAGGATCCCTGATCCTCTCCCAGAATGGAACCTAGAATTAGAATTTCTTGCCTTGACTACAAGGTGCATCAACTGAAGAGAGCAGGACCCGAGGGATGGCGAAAAGAAAAAAGAGGAAAAGGAGGGAGACCCAGCAGAGAAAGGACCCACAAGTGGAACATCCACTGTATGGGCCATCCCCAAAGTGAACTGTACAGATGGTAAAGTGTTTTTTAGCACAAGCTCTGCACATCCTTAGTGTCTGCAATTGGCTACTGGTATGGCTAAAGTTTGTATGAGGATTATACGTGCGCATTCTTCCAGATATTTCAGGGCTTAGTAACAAGCATATGCAAGATTCAGAATGTGTCTCCTACAGCACAATACTTCACAGCATAAAAACAGGTAGAACACTATAGGTCTTAAACAAAAGTGTGAGTCATTCTAATTACCAGATTTAATAAAAGGTTCTATTGTACCAACATAAAAAGAGGTCTTCATAACTTAAAATACTCTCAAGGCACAAGGCTTAGCACTTGACACTTGGAATGCCAGCTTCCTCATTTGCGATCTTGGGCCAAACACTGAGATATTTGCACTCCTAGAAAAGTAGTTCAGTTACCTCCTCCCTAAGGCAGAGACTTTACCATCATGAAACTTTTGAGAGCTAATACCTGATTTTTAATGCTATATGATTTATGCTATGATTTAAATGCTATAGTCTCAAATGTGAATTCAATGAAAATACTATGTAACTTTGCTTTGCTTGTTGCTCCTAGATTTGAATCAGCACAAGATCAGAAGCTTTTAAATTAAAACAATAAGCTTTGCCTACCCCACTCATTCTCAATTTCTGATGAATAAAAACCAAAAGGAAACAGGGGAATCTAGCTGGGTCAATCATTAGAGTGTAAAACTTTTGATCTCAGGATCATGAGTTCAAGCCCCAAGCTGAGCATAAAGCTTACTTTAAAAAACAAAGGGAATAGAAAAGAAGGGGGAAGGGGAGTAATCTGAATTAAGAGAAATCAAGAAAGAAGATTGAAGAAAAGTCTGCTACATAGACAATAGATGAAGACAAAATGAAGAAAGAATAAGAGTATATTCTGTCTGGGAAGAAAGTGACCAGAACCCAAGGAAGAAGTCACAAACAGCCTCCCCACCCCAGCTCAGAGCTACAGGGTTTGAAGCAAGAGTTGGCTATGGAGTAGTAGCTGTGAGGCAAATTCACAGTCTCCTAGGCAATCTCAATTATAACTATAAATACATATATCATTAATAAAACATTAGAAAAATCAAGTCTGTCAAGATATTTAAAGACTAATACATCATGACAAAGTAGGATTTATTCCAGAAATGAATGCAATTATGGGCCAATATTAGGAAATCTATAATTCATCATATTACTAGGTCAAAGGAGAAAAGCTATCTGATTGCCTCAATAGATATTTTTTAAAAAGCAATTGATAAAATTTTAAATCTATGACCTAGAAATATAAATAGAAGAAAGTAAAGATTATTTATTAATTGATATGGAAAATCTATGATCCAGTTAACTGGCAACATAATATTTAAATATAAAACATTATGGAGATTTTTACTAACTGAAGGAATGAGACAAAAATGACCATTATCAAAACTAATATTTTAATATCTTTCTGGTAGTTCTAGGCAATTAAGTAAGACCAACAGAAGTAAAAAGAAGTATAAATATTAGGAAAGAGAGGAAATTTTATCTTTGCTTGCATATAATATCTATATGAAAAATATCTAAGACAATCAAATGAAATAAATACTGAAACTAATAGGAGAGTTCATTAATATGGCTATGTAAATAACAAATACATATTTAAAATGAGAAATTTTGTATATGTCAGTTATATCCATTTTCTCCCCAATTAAAACCCACTCATGTTGAGAAACCCAAAGAAAATGAGGGTAAAACTAGACACATGAAGATTTCAGGAAATGTAAAGATACAAAGAGCACCAGTTCTCTATCCTATGACTTTCCAAACTACAATGGGATTGTTGAGAAAAGATGAGAATCTTTTTTTTTTTTTTACATTTTTTTTTTTAACGTTTATTTATTTTTGAGACAGAGAGACAGAGCATGAACGGGGGAGGGTCAGAGAGAGAGGGAGACACAGAATCTGAAACAGGCTCCAGGCTCTGAGCAGTCAGCACAGAGCCCGACATGGGGCTCAAACTCACGGACCGCGAGATCGTGACCTGAGCCAAAGTCGGCCGCTTAACCGACTGAGCCACCCAGGCGCCCCGAGAATCTTTTTTAAGATGAGAAATATTTTAAGAATTAATAAAAGTACTTACATACAAATGGAAACCAGCAGTATTCCTTTCCCTTTTTGTCAAAATATTCTAAAGTTCCATAACAAATTGAGTTTTTACCATGGTGTCTCCTACCCATGCACCAACCCACTGATAAGAGCACAACTATATTTAAATTTGAGGTTACAGAAGCCACTCCTAAATCATATTCCAGACCCCAAGTCACAAATCGGTAACCTCACTACCAGTGGGCTCCTCTTACCTATATAGTAATGGTTGTCTTCCTCTCACCCTAAACCTCTGGGTCTATTTCTTCACTTACTTTTCAAACCCCAGCCCCTCATCAATCCATGAACAAGAAAAACTTTGTCTTACTACTTTTACTTGGGAATTAAAAACCTGCTACCACCTGAGGTCTGTTCTGTGCATTTATTCTTTCATACATTTATCCCACAAACAAACGTCTTTTCAGTGCC
This sequence comes from Neofelis nebulosa, assembly GCF_028018385.1. Classification (NCBI taxonomy): domain Eukaryota; kingdom Metazoa; phylum Chordata; class Mammalia; order Carnivora; family Felidae; genus Neofelis; species Neofelis nebulosa. Next base: position 31,939,284 of record NC_080793.1, read on the forward strand.
AACTATAGACTAGTTGCTGGTGCTGTAAAATGAGTAAATTAGATACAGTAAGGGCCTCACAGTGCTTATAGTCTAGTGGGAGATTCAAACAAATTGAGAGGCAATGACAATATCATCAGTAAATGTGTGCTAGGGGAAGCACAAGGTGATGATGTAACAAAACATAGGGTCATCCAACCCTATTGGGGAGGTGCCCTAAAGTATGAATAAAAGCTGAAAGGCAAAGTATAAGGTGGGGGTGGAGAGAGGAAAGAACACATCTCATTTTACTTATTTCTGGCATAAAAGACAGCCACACATTCAATTAACATTCTCAGACCCACTAGGCAAGCTTCTAGGAGCTGGAACAGACACCATGTTACATGCCGTGTTTTATAGCTCCTTGGTGATGTCTGACAGCACTCTAAATAATCCTTTTGGAACTAACAGAAGTTTTGAGTGGATAGGATGAATTCTGAGCACAGTGTTTTTAAGAGTTTCTTTATCCTCTGGGGCTAAAACCCCTTTCAAGGACTGCTTGAGCAATCCTAGTTGTTAGATGACAACCCGCATGGTTACCAAGGATGAGAAAGGCATATGAAGAAAATACTGTTTTGGTCTTCAGTAAATGTTTGAACTCTGCTGGGTCTGACAGCAAAGCCCCAAGGACAAAGATGAATTTTATGATGTAGGTTTTTCCCATCAGGGCTCATGACTGACTAAGTTTTTCAAGGCTCAAGTGAGGGTCTGCTACCATGGTCAGCATTTAAAGTATGTAGCCTAGAAAAGTGCAGCTTTATAGATTTGGAAAATCTTACTAACTTCTGCCCAGGAGAATAAGAACATTAAAAAGCAAATATTTTTGCTTATCTCCCAAAAACCAGTACTCCTGCCCAACTCTAGGTGCTCCTCAGCTACTACAAACACCACTTTATTAGTATATTGCTACTAGCCCTTTCACATATTATTTACATTTAAACAGGAAAGACATGTTTATTATTGGAAAGTCATTACTATGACACTTTCCTAATCTTAAATATTTACATGTATTCTGTTCATCCTAAAAGAGAACTCTAACATTCACTCATATAAATCATAGTAAATTGGTTTGAAAACTAATTTTTCATTAAACAAAATGTATTTATTGCTTAAAATGTGACCCCTAGGAATTACTGACCTCTAAGAATAACCAATTTTTATAAATTTCAAGACAAGGAAAACATCATTACTTTCCCTCTAAAATCAGGGATTAAATGATGATGTCTGTTTTTACCCCCATCTATTAACATTGTACTAGAGGTTCTAAGCAAAGAAGTGTCATTATCCAAAGACAATATGATTGCCTATGTAGGAAATCCTAATGTATCTACAAAAGAAGAAAGAAACAAAAAAGAGAGTGAGAGCTACTGCTAAGTGAATTTATCAAGATCAGTATACAAAAACCAACTGCATGTGTATATATATAAAATACTTAGGGATGGAAGATGTACAAGACTTGAATACTGAAAACTACAAACCACTACTAAAAACTAAAAAATACATAAGTAAATAGACATAGACCAAACAACTCAATATTGTTAAGATATTAATTCTCTTCAAATTGATCTATAGATGTAATACAATCCAAATCAAAATTCCAGGAGGCTTGTTAGTAGAACTTGACAAGCCAATCATACAATTCATATGGAAATACAAATGGCCTATAAAAGCCAAAACAAGTTTGTGAAAATAACCAAGTTAGAGGACTTAACATTACCTGACTTCAGGACTTACGATCAAGTAATAGTAATCAAAACAGTGTGATATGGGTGCAAACTAAACAAGCAGATGAAACAGAATAGAAAGCCCAATAATAAATGCACACATACATGGTCAGGTGACCTTTGACAAAGATGCAAAGGCAATCCAGAAAAGAAATATACAGACTTAACAAATGGCACTAGAACAATATCCATTAAAAAAAAAAGGTAAGCTTCAATCCATAACTCACATCACATGGAAAAATTAACTCAGAACAAATGTAAATATAAAACCTAACACTATAAAATTTGTATAAAAGGGGGACCTGGTGGTTCAGTCAGTTGAGCGTCCAACTCTTGATTCCGGCTCAGGTCATATCTCACGGTTTAGAAGATAGAGAACTGCATCAGGCTCCATGCTAGCAGAGTCTGCTTGGGATTCTCTGTCTCCCCTCTTTCTGCCCCTTCCCTGCTCTCTCTCTCTCTTTCTCTCTCTCTCTCTCAAAATAAATAAACATTGAAAAAATTGTACAGGAATTTCTCTGGGTTAAATGAAAATAAAATCAAAAGCATGATCCATACAAGAATAAACTGATAAACTGAACTTCATCAAAGTTAAGGCTTTGGCTCTTCTAAAGATAGTGATAAGAGAATGAAAAGACAAACCACAGAGACGATATCTGCATATCACATATCCAATAAAGGATTTGTTTCCAGAATATATAAAGAACTCTCAGAACTCAATAAGAAATAATGTTTATAAAAGATTTGAATAGACACATCCTCAAAAAAGACAGATGGCAAATAAACACAGGAAAAGATTTTCACACCAGTAGTCACTTGGGAAATGCAAATTAAAACCACAGTGTCTATTACACCTTAATAAAAAAAAATTTTTTTTAACTGTAAAAAAAACTCCTTAATGAGATAAGCACTACATGCCTATTTGGATGACTACAATTTAAAAGACTGAACATTCAACATTTTCATAGAGATGGGGTGGAGTTAGAACTCTGATACACTGCTCATGGGAATGTGAAATAGAAGGACCACTTTGGAAAATATTTTGGCAATTTCTTAAAAAGTTAAACACACACCGACTATATGATCCAGCTCTTTCATTTCCAAATATTTGCCCAAGAAAATGAAAGCATATGCCCACACAAAGACTTAACACAAAGGTTGAGAGCAAATTTTTTTTATGGAACATTTCTAGGATAGGTGTAGATCTTTTTCTCTCTTCGGTGCTGGAAAATTCTCTTCTATTATCTCTTTAATAATTTTCCCTTAAATCTTCTCAGTTCTCTTATCCTGAGATTTCTATTATTTGTACATTTGGCCTCTAGGATAGGTCTTTATATGTCTTATCTTTTCATTCACATTTTCCACTCTGTTTTTTCCCCCACCTTCTTGGAAATTTCTGTCTCTGTCACACCCTTCTAGTCCCTCAACTGCATTATGTGTTGAGATCATCTGAAACTTGGGATATTTAAAAAAATAGCTATTTTTTTTAATTCTGCATAAATAATTATTTAAAATTAAAAGTTTTACGCGTTTCTTTGGATTGAACGTTTGCTTGTCTATTTGTTTGCTTTGTGTATCTCATGGGTTTGCTGTATGTGTGTGTATATATATACGTGTATTTATTTATTCATGGAGGTCTTTTTTCTAACCATTCTTTCAGAGTACATTTTTTGAGACATTTTTAAATTCTAAAATGTCTTTGGTAGGCCTTTCAAATTGAATGTCACTGTCACTGGGTATGGAATTTTAAGTTCAAAATAATTTTCCTTCAGAATAGCAAACATTTTGTTCCAAAGTTTTTGCAATACGTTGTTTATGACAAGAAGTGTGATGTCAATTTGACTTTTATTTATTTGTAAAAAAAACTATTTTTACCTTTCTGGAAACTTTGAATTTTCTCATTATCCTCAATGTCTTAAAATTTTCACCCATAAAGTTAAATTATTGCACACATTATGCTTGATACAAAGTATATCTCAAAAACTGAAAAATCATTTCTTTCTTCAGCTTTGAAATTATTTTCTACCTTTTTTCCTTAAAAATTTCCTCTCCTCCATTCTTTCTTTCCTCTTCTATTATATTTTCAAAGTTTAAATGGAATTTCTCTTGAAATTTTTGAACTTCTATTCCATGACTTATATGACTTTTCTGACATATATACCTTTTGTCATTTTGAAAAATCTGGGGAGAGAATTACTCTGTTCAATTACCCTGAACATAGATCTCTCTCCAGCAGTAGCACAGGGGTGGGAATAGGATATACTTCTGGTTGAGATTCCTGGAATTGGTATTCTGCTGGTGGAAGATTCTAAAGTCCTCCCAAAAATTGCCATATAAGTTGATAAGTTGGGATACTTATCAGCATCTCCCAATAATTGAAACTTTCAAGTTTTTTTTTTGTAATATCCAGACTGTAAGTAATCCAAATGTCCATCAACAGATAAATGAATAAACAAATTGTGGTAAATTTACACAATGGAATACTATTCAGCAATAAAAAGGATGAATTCCAAAATAATTATATTGATTGAAATAAGCCAGAAAAAATAAGGGTTCATGTATTATTTCATCTATATAAAATTCTAGAAAATTTAAAACAATCTACAGTGACAATAATCAATGATTGCCTCTAAAAGATGAGACAAGAGAAAGCAATTATAGAAGGAGAGATGACAGTTTTGGGAAGGACAGAATATGTTCATCATCTTGATTGTGTTGACATGTATAGCATTTGTGGAGATACATATCAAAAGTTATGAAACTGTACACAATTTAAATATGTACAGTTTATTTAATTATATCTCAATAAAGCTGTAACAAAAGAATATAATACACAGTGTTGAAAGCGGTTTATTTTGAGGTGGTAGAATTAAACCTGGCTTTTATCTTACTCTATGTACTTCATTTTATTTCACTATTTTTATAAATAAACATATAACATTTAAAATAAAAAACAGTAACTCTTACTTTATATTACATTTCAAATCAGAAAAATAGTAACTATCTGGTTTTGGTCTGTAATTTTGGATAATTTGTAAAAGTATAAAAATGTAATTGAATATTCTGACATTTTCACTAAGCATTGTATTATAATGCTTTCACTAAGCATTGTATTATAATCTTTCTAACATATAACAGACTTTTTTGTTGTTATTTTTAATAAACCCACAGTAATTTCATTGTGTTGCTGGACCACAATTTAGCTAATCATGCTCTTTCGTGGGGTATTTAAATTTTCCCCCTTCTTTTCTTTCCCCTCTTGCTGTTATAGTTAATTTTCAAAACTACCTTCATGCACAAAACTTATATGTTTTTTCAAAATATATGTCACCCAACTGCAAAAGCAAAAATGAACTATTGGGACTTCATCAACATAAGAAGCTTCTGCATAGCGAAGGATACAATCAACAGAACTAAAAGTCAGCCTACAGAATGGGAGAAGATATTTGCAAATAACATATCTGATAAATGGTTAGTATCCAAAATTTGTAAAGAACTTATCAAACTCAACACACAAAATACAAATAATCCAGTTAAGAAACAGGCAGAAGATATGAATAGACACTCTTCCGAAGAAAACATATAGATGGTCAACAGACACATGAAAAGATGCTCAACATCACTCATCATCAGGGAAATACAGATCAAAACCACAATGAAATACCACCTCACACCTGTCATAATGGCAAAAATTAATAACACAAGAAACAACAGGTGTTGACAAGGATGCAGAGAGAAGGGAACCCTCTTGCACTGTTGGTGGGAATGCAAACTGGTCCAGCCACCCTGAAAAACAATATAGAGTTTCTTCAAAAAGTTAAATATAGAACTACCCTATGACCCAGCAATTGCACTACTATTTATCCAAAGGATACAAAAATACTGGGGCACACACCCCCAATGTTTACAGCAGCACTATCAACAATAGCCAAATTACGGAAAGACCCCAAATGTCCATTGACTGATAAATGGATAAAGAAGATGTGGTGTATATATACACAATGGAATATCACTCAGCCATCAAGAAGAATGAAATCTCACCTTTTGCAACAACATGGATGGAGGTACAGTGTATTAAACTAAGCATAGTAAGTCAGAGAAATATAAATACCATTTGATTTCACTCAGATGTGGAATTTAAGCAATAAAACAGGTGAACATATGGGAGGGGGAAAAGAGAGAGAGAGAGAGAGAGAGAGAGAAACAAACCATAAGAGACTCTTAAAGATAGAGAAAAAACTGAGGGTTGATGGACGGAGGTTGGTGGGAGATGGGCTAGATGGATGATGGGTATTAAGGAGGGCACTTGTTATGATGAGCACTGGGTGCTGTAAGTGATAAATCACTGAATTCTACTTCTAAAACCAATATTGCACTGTATGTTAACTAACCAGAATTCAAATTAGAATTTGAAAAGAAAATAAATAAAACAAAAGTTACCCAACTGTTTTCCCAAAAGGAGGCATCACTTTATATCTCCTTCGACAACAAATGAGTGTATTCGTTTTACTATAATCTTACCAGTATTACACTTACTTTTTGTTTTGTTATTCTTCTGGTTTTTAGGGGGAGGAAGTGTCTAATTTAATAAGGCACAAAATGATACATCATTGATTATTAACATGGTTAAGCATTTTCTATGACTTTGTTTATTATTTATATTCTGTCTTCTGTAAATGGTATTATCATTGTGTTAGTACAAGAAAATAGTCAATTATTTCAAGGGAAGGTAAAGGAAAGAATGAAAATGTATCTGTATAAAATAAATGAGATAGAAAATGATATACTTTACTAAAACGAGTTAGGGATGACTTTTTTCAGCAGACAGAAGATAACACCACAAATGTAGAACATGTCATGAATTACCTAAATCCAGGAAACACTCTTCTAAGGTGGGAGCAGCGCAAAATCAAATCAGAGCTACGAATGGAGCCAAACTGCAGATGACTGTGGAAAACCAGTGAGCAAACACCCAATCATCCCTATCCAGCCCCAGCCGATTGCTACCATGCAAGAACACACCACCAGATCTTCGGATTTTGTTGAAAGATATTGGACTTCTTGATTATAATGTGAACTCTCCCCTATTTTTAAAATAGTATTAATTAAAAAACAAACTTTGTTTATTCAAATGAAACATATCCGAAGACTGTTTTGGACCTCTAGACTGCCAATTTTCTACCTCTGGGCTGAGCCTAAACCTGAACAACATCTTTCACTTGAGTTCCAATATTTCATAAGCATCCCTCACCAGGTTGAACTATTCCTCAACAAGAAAGGGATTAAGAGTTTCAGTGAAGGACATCTAGTTAATCACAGCATGTTGAACACATATGCTTATTACTATTCCTTCCTGAAACTCCACTAACAATGAGAATGAAGAAATGAAGAAATAAAGAAGTAGAATTCCATCAGAACTAAGGGAACAGTACAGAAAACCATAATAATAAGATAAGAGGAACAGAGACAACACAGATGAGAGGTGTCAACAAACTTTTGGAAGATGGAAAATAAATGGGGGATTTCTCATAGCTGAGAAAGCTGAATACCAAAAACCTTCAATAGAGAGTGATAAGGAGGAGACAAGTAAACCAATTTATACCATAAGCCCCATAAAAACTTAGGAGTTGGTGGCACCAGGTATAGAAAGTCGCATATAAAATGTGGCACTGAAAATATGAGCATTGGCTAAATGTCCACATAGGAGCAGTCAGACCGGGAATTAAATCGGTGAATAAATTAGACCAGGGTTTCTCCAAACCCAAGGACACTAAACACAGTGAAAGGTGGAGAAGAGGTGCCAGGCTAAAACCATGGGTAGTAGGTGAAAATCTACATTCTTAATAGTGAGGTTCTTGTCCAGTTTCCTTGCAGTGCTTAAATCCAAGAGTACTGGAAGTCAAGCATATAAACCTCAATCTCTAGGCAGAAATATGTAGAGCCCTGAACAGTCCCAAGTCAAAACACAAGAGACTGATATATGGGGATCCCTAACAAAAGAAAGGTCCCAAGCAACAATTCGGCACAGAAATCTGCTGGAGAATTGACTTCAAAGAGCCAATAAATACCTATACACATTATTTCTTAAAGAATCTTATGGTTTTACGAGTATCCCTAAGGGCCCTGTGAAAGATCATGATTCAAAAAATAATAATAAACATCAGTCATGAATTTCACATGCCTTGTGATGAAATGGACAGTGACCCAACAGGCCCACTAGCAATTTAGTAAGAAATCTTTCGGCAGTGCACTGTAGAATGATGTTTATTGCCTAAGACCATTCTCGGTTTTTGACATGAAATAAAGGAAAGCTGTTGATAATTGATGACTGCTACATGGCATGGAGGGAGGCTATGGTAGGCTGATGACATCAGTCTCCATCCCAAATTACTTCATCCAACCTCTATTTATGGGCTGCTTGTGTGAATACATAAGTTCTGCTGGTGTAATTTTAAAAACTGCAGGGAAATTTTCATTCTAAAGAATGAATTTTTATGTGCTGCGATTTAATTGCCTCCATGCCATTTTGATATTATTTTAAACATCACAAATGTGAACTATAGAAGTTAGAAGTAAATAGCATTATGAAATTTTCATTTTTTGTGATATTCTGTGTAGTTATATATTAGGTCTTTCTGTTTTATATTTTGCTAGCATTATATTTTATAAAGAGGTCTGATAGCCAAAAACAGTTATTTTTAAAGATAATGTATGAGTTAGAAAAGGAAAATTCCAAATCTAAGTTAATGAACAATTCCAATAAGGTCAAGGATGAAGAATTACAACCTCAAGAGTCATTCACTGCACTTGTGCAACAGATGATCAAAACAAAAGTCCAATCACTCACAGAAGGACAGTGAATTTTACCGCACTGTTCAACCTTCAACACATCTGAGCAAACTCTTCTTATTTAGCAATCAAGAGAAATCATCTCATCTTGATTGAAAATGACATACACATGTGCTTACCTCAAATTTGACCTAGACTTGCAGATCTGTGCAGGAAAAAAGAAGCACAGGTTTCAAAATAATGGCATATATATCATTTTTTATTTTTAGTTTTAAAAATAATACTCTTTATGTCTATATACTCCTATAAGAGCAATAGAGAAGCCAACACATATTTATAATACTATGCAACTGCTAAAGTTAAAATTAATTTTGGGCATGAATGTAGTAAGAAAATATTTCTTCAAAGTCTTGTATAAAATTATATCTTACAATCCACTTTATTCATATTGCTTTTGCTTATGGTTGTAATAGCATTACTATTCAACATTGTCAATAAATTTTCATATTATAAATAACATTAATTAAAATATATTTATAACCTCTTCTTAAATCTACCAAGCTCATATTTAGAAAAATCAAATCCCGGGGCGCCTGGGTGGCTCAGTCGGTTAAGTGGCCGACTTTGGCTCAGGTCATGATCTCGCGGTCCGTGAGTTCGAGCCCCGCATCGGGCTCTGTGCTGACAGCTCGGAGCCTGGAGCCTGTTTCAGATTCTGTGTCTCCCTCTCTCTGGCCCTCCCCCGTTCATGCTCTGTCTCTCTCTGTCTCAAAAATAAATAAACGTTAAAAAAAAAAAAAAAAAGAAAAATCAAATCCCGTGTTGGCTTAAATCAGTCATTGGAAAAAAAATTTATTATGTTTGTTTTATGAGCTTAAAATTTATAAAAATACAGTAAGATTGATTTCAGGAAGGCTAAGCTCAGCTTAACTATCTGGTTGTTTTAAGAAAGGTTGGAAGGGCGTCTGGGTGGCTCAGTTGGTTAAACATCTGACTTCAGCTCAGGTCATGGTCTTGCGGTCCGTGAGTTCGAGCCCCATGTCAGGCTCTATGCTGACAGCTCAGAGCCTGGAGCCTGTTTCTGATTCTGTGTCTCCCTCTCTCTCTGACCCTACCCTGTTCATGCTCTGTCTCTCTCTGTCTCAAAAATTAATAAACATTAAAAAAAAAAGAAAGGTTGGATAAGTAGTCTCTTTTTTTTTATTTAAAGTAGAGGGGAAATACTCTTGCACACACATTATACCACATATCAACTCATTAACATTTCATATAGTAGAAATTCATAATAAAACATCAGGCTACTTGGATAAGGTTTTAAAAATCAAATAGGACATAAAAAAAGAATAAAAATCAAATAGGAAATGTTGGAAGAAAAATATCAAAATTACCACAAACTATATTACTGACCTACATTACCATTGATATCCTCTCTGGAAAAGGGGAACTGCTCACAGAGAGTAAGCTAATGTGCTGCACAAAATAAGCAGACCTACAGAAAAATATTATTCTCTACTCAAAAAAGCACTGGAAATTATTATTAAATTTTTACATCTAAAACTTAGTGGTCATGTTATGTACCTTGAGCCAAAGATGTACTAATTTTATGCATAAGTTCCCTGAGACATGAAAATTATTTCAAAGGTTCCACCAGAGAAAAAAAGATTACAAAAGGTTGTTCTCAAAACACAGAAAAGATCATGAGCAGATTTTAAAAACCTGGAAGAAACATAAACAATTCAGGATCTATAAAAACCCTTGGAAAAAACCATAACTAATATCCTAAAGTATATTAGAGAGGTTAAATTATTACATCCATGAACAGGATGCTGTAACCAAAAAAAAAAAAAGGAACAGGCAGAGAACCAAAAAGAACTCTGAAAACTTGAAAATATAATGGCAGAAATGAAAAATGCAATGGAAGATTTGGAAGATGAAGTCAAGAAGATCTCCCAGAAAATAGTGGAGGAGGACGAAATGGGTATCAGGAAAAAAATAAAAGGAAAATATTATTCTAGGAAGTACAACCTTGGACATTGTTCCGGGGAAAAGGGAAAAACAGAAAATTAAGGACAGGAAATCATCAAATAAATAATACAAGAAAATTTCTAATAGTGAATGAGCGCACCCAAGTTCTCAACACAGTAAATGAAAGAGACCCACACCAAGGCACACCATTCCAAAAGTTTAGAACGCTGACTAGAGAAAAAATAGGTCAGATGCAACACTTCAAAACTCAGCATGCATTCTCTAGAGCAATACTGGCAACCAGGCATTTATGAAGCAGTGCCTTCCAAATTCTGAGGGAAAGTTATTTCCAAATTAAAATTCTATATGTAGCCAAACTACCATTTAAGTGTGATGGTAGGGTATAAACATTTCCAAACAAGCAAAAATATATTTGAATTCACCTTCTAATCAATTTTTCTCAAGAAGTTACTGGTGAGATTATTCCAAGAAAACAAGGAAGTTGTCCCAAAGATAAGAATACAAAGAATACAGAAAATAGGGACTCTAATACAATGACAAAGAAATGTCCCACATTGAGATGTGTCCACAGGCTAAAGCCTGCTGAAAGATTACTGGGGTCTCCAAGAAGGAGAAAGCAATGGAGACTAGGAAAATTATGGGAATTCAAGACCTAATAGTAACTTGTATTTTCTCAACTCATTTTCTTAGGATAATTTAAAGGCTGAGGCATAGTTTGTCTTTATCACATGCAATGCTGGGGCATTTCGTGGATTTCCCTCTCAAATGGGTGAATGTTAGAGTGCATAACCCCAAGTGTGTTCTTTCAACATTTAAGAAAACAATATATTTCAAGGAATTCAGTAATTTCAACTCAATATAATGTTCAATTTCAAGAAAATAATGTAAATAGGTAAGTCATATTCTTTATTAAGCAAATAATTTTTCAAGCATTCAGTATTTCTGGAGATTTTAGTCTGAACCTCCTGGCTGAATTCAACCCAAATAAAGGTCTTATTTGAGCACTGCTCTAAATTTTTCTTTTAATTTGAATTCTAAATGAACATTCCAATTAGGCACAAGCCACACAACCACTCCATTGTGTTAAACAAAATCTATTATGCTGGATAACACTGCCTCAGCCCTATAAGCATTTGAGTTGTTGAACCTTGGTTTAAACAAAACAAAAAGCTATGAGGTTACAAGTGCATCCTATCTTTTACAGTGATTCCATGGGGACTGAAACTAGAGTGTGACTGGATAGACAAAGATAACTGAAAGCTACACCCTGGATAAGCCATTCAAAATTAACATAAGCAATGAATATTTACACTCAAGGAGTCCTGGTTGGGAACAAGGGAACAAGGGAACAAGAAAAATCCTAACAGTATGGCCCCAAGTTCAAGATACAGAAAACACTAATTATGGTTGTAACTCTGTCTTATCTGCTCACGTCATCTACACTTACTGCTTCAGCATCTCTGTCTGGGAAGCAGAGATAAGGCTTACATTTATCTTAGTGGAATTAGGAAAGCTTAGTTTGGAAGAGTATGGGAAACTTCCTTGAAAAGGATACACGAACACTCTTATTACATATTATAGTTCTAGTACTAATGTATTTAGGAAATCCAATTAAGCATTAAGGCTCTGCTATAGAAAATCCATTTCTCTTTTCTTAATCAAAGGACAATTTTCAAAGGAAAATTACTTTCATCCCTAAATAATCCTTCTAGGTCCCTCTGTTTTGCAAGTTGTCAGGTCTCGTCAGCTTTCAATGTGAGCTCCTCTAAGGGTAAGAACGAGAGATAGAGGCATTCTGTAGAGCTTCTCAGATGCCATAGATGACAATAAGAATTCTTAAAGAATGCCTTTTTCAAAAATACACTGATGTCGGGGCGCCTGGGTGGCGCAGTCGGTTAAGCGTCCGACTTCAGCCAGGTCACGATCTCGCGGTCCGTGAGTTCGAGCCCCGCGTCGGGCTCTGGGCTGATGGCTCAGAGCCTGGAGCCTGTTTCTGATTCTGTGTCTCCCTCTCTCTCTGCCCCTCCCCCGTTCATGCTCTGTCTCTGTCTGTCCCAAAAATAAATAAAAAACATTAAAAAAAAAAAATTTAAAAAATAAAAATAAAAAAAAAAAATACACTGATGTCAGTACAGCCAGGAACCCACAAAACAGAACATTTTTAAATGTATGAAGGGATAAAAGAAGTTTTATACTTTGTAACTACCTGCCAACTATTTCCTTTTTTCCCCTCTCATATTGCCTTGGCAGCAAAGTGACTTATCTACCAGTTAATAAATAGGTGAAAAAATGCCACCAGGCAACTATTTACTTCATAGATGTATAGGCCCTTAGCCCATTGGATATAGTGGCAGCACTGGGCACTTGTTGACACTGATTCTGTTTCCCTAAATTCCAAGCAATTCCAGAATATCGGCATATCAGGGAGCTGAAGCCACTTCCTGTCACATGCATTTTTCATGACTTTTCCTACTGTCTCAGACGAGGAGATTCTGGGGGAAAAATCAACTGGAAGAGATACGTACCTTGCTCAAAGGCTTTCCACATATGTAATTATTGGTCAAACAAAGGTGGAGCCATCAGCCTTTCTCAATCCCACATTAAATGTTAGGCTAATAAAATTCATAGAAAAATATAAAAACAGACACAGAAATCAAAATACTTGGAATTTTTTTTCAATTTAATTCAAATATACTAATGAATAAAAACCTGAGGACTCCCATTTAAAAAGTTGTCTTAAATTAAGAATGTGGAGAAACTGTACATTTCTGGTGGAAGATTCACAAAATGGAAATGTAAAATGGAACAGCCAATTTGGAAAACAGTTTGGTAGCTTTTGAAAGGTTACACATAGAGTTACAATAGGAGCCAGAAATTCTACACCTAGGTATATACACAAAAGAAATGGAAAGGCATGTCCACACAAAAACTTGTATATGAATATTCACAGCAGCATTATTCATAAATGACAAATAGTAGAAACATTCAAACGTCAATTAACTGATGAATGGATAAACAAAATGTGGTATGCACTCAGTTGTATACTATTCAACAATAAGGAGGAATAAAATACTGATATATGCTACAACCTGGATGAACCTTGAAAACATTATGTTCCATGAAAGAAGCCCCATGCAGAAGAACACATATTGTATCATTCCATTTATTTGAAATGTCCAGATTGGCCAAATCTATAGAGACAGAAAGTGGATTAATGAATGGTTGCCTAGGGAAGGAGATGGAGACCAAAATGTGGGGGGTGGAGGGTGACATTCTTTGGGAGGTGATGAAATGTTCTCAAATGGATTGCAGTGATGGCTGCATAACTGTGAACACACTAAAAAATATTTTAATTTAAATTATATACTTCATATGGGTGAACTGAATGGTATGTTAATTATATCTTAATAAAGCTGTTACAAAAAAATTTTTTTAAGAATTTTTAAAAAGCTGTCCTAAAGAAGGCTGAGATGAATCTCAATTTGACCACAGGTCAAACTATGAAGCTGATTCAGTGGGAGGAGAGAGTATTTTGTCTCTGTAGAGTGAGTCTTTCAACCAGCCTTTTTCTTTTTCTTTTTAATGTTTATTTTTTTGAGAGAGTGTGAGCAGGGGAGGGGCAGAGAGAAGGGGGGACAGGGGATCCAAAGAGGGCCCCACGCTGACAGCAGCAAGCCTGATGTGGGGCTCACACTGACAAACTGTGAGATTATGACCAGAGCTGAAGTCCAACGCTCAACCGACTGAGCCACGCAGGCACCCTCAATCAGTCTTTCAACTTACCTCTAGGTAAAGGAAGAATTCTAAGAAAGGAGTTTAATGTCAGAATATCTAGAATTGTAATAAAACATGTTGGAGCTTTCCAGTGAACTCAGAAAGAAGTTGGATAAAAACTTAACTAGCTTTTGAGAGAGCTCCTTGTTAACTGCTCCATTCAGGAGGGGGGGAAAACTTTTTTTCCCAAGGATTTACAAAATTAGCAGTTGCTACAGATTCCTTGTTCTCTTTTTTACTTGCACCAATATAGAATATGAGTTTATGAGTCACATTTACTCATTAATAGAGCAATGAATTTTCTCTTCAACTACAGATCACGGCACTTTTATAAGCCTACAGCAAAAGGAATCCTCCCACATAGAGAAATCACAAAGCAGAAGGCTGACAGGTTCTGCTCCAGTGTTCCGGAGCAGGGAGCTTTCCAGACAGAATTAAACAACTATGCAAAGTTCATATCATGCTTGTCTACTCCAGTAAAACACTGAAGATTCACAAAAATAACAAATGCTGAGGACTGAAATATATGTGTCAAGTATATTGGGGGTCAACTAAATGAATTCAGGCAATCTCCACAGGTGTGAGAGCATTTTGATAAGTCCTACCCCATAGTATTGGCTAGGAAAACCTCTTCTGTCAAAAAGCTTTGCTTCCCTTTGAGCACCAGCTGGTTATAAAAATAGTCTGTCAGGGAGCAGAATATGGAGGTAGGAGACAAAGTCTCCTTTTAAAAAGGAGGGAAGCCACTGATCAGTGTCAAGATGTGATAAGACAACTAGTGTGTTCCAAAGGACTCACGAGCTGAGAAAGGCCTTCAGAGCTGATTCTGGGAGAAGATGTCTGCTAACTGCAAAAGCATATTATATTCCACCTAGATTATTAAATGTTTTTAAAAGCCAAATAGATGATGAAGAAAAGTTCCCCTTCATAGTATAATTCCTGCTAATAATGCAAAAGAATAAGAGAATTAGGAAAATCACCAGTTCTGTAGAACCTAATGAATGAAGGATCTGGACCTCAATTACCAACAGAAGCTAAAACCATAAAGTGACAAGCTGATGGTGAACTTTATAATACACAATCTGGCTTACACCAGCCAAACCCACTAACCAACCTTAAAATAGCATAAAAAGTGGAACAGTCATTCTGTGTTTCACCACCTGTGAATTATTCTTGCTAAAATAACTGAGTCTAAATCTAGTTGAGCCTAGATCAAGTTACCAGTTTACAAGAAACATATAACATTGAAGATGATGTTAAAAGACACCATGAGGATGCTATCAGCCAACTTCAAAATGAGAAGAACTGTCCCAGTTTCAGGAAATAAATAGCATGAAAAAGTGGGGTAGGAGAGCTGTTTGAGATCAAAAAAGACTTCATAAAGATGGCAGACAAATGCTATGTGTGGACCTTGCTTGGATGCTAATTCAAACCCAACAATTTAAAAAAGCATTTTGGGGGCAAATGTAAAATTCTTCGAAGAGATCATTTAATCAGAGGATATGGGATCTTTGTTAATGTACAGTGGCATTCTTAAGTCCTCATCTATCATAAACATACTGATATATTTATGGATGAAATAATATCATGTCATGGATTTGCTTTAAATATGCCACCAGCAATCCCTATCAAAATAAAATCAGCATTCTTCACAGAGCTAGAACAAATAATCCTAAAATTTGTATGGAACCAGAAAAGACCACGAATAGACAAAGCAATCTTGAAAAAGAAAACCAAAGCTGGAGGCATCACAATCCCGGACTTCAAGATGTATTACAAAGCTGTAATCATCAAAATAGTATGTACTGGCACAAAAACAGACACTCAGATCAATGGAACAGAATAGAGAACCCAGAAATAGACCCACAAATTTATGGCCAGCTAATCTTTGACAAAGCAGGAAAGACTATCCAATGGAATAAAGACATTCTCCTCAGCAAATGGTGCTGGGAAAACTGGACAGTTATATGCAGAAAAGTGAACATGGACCACTTTTTTATACCATACACAAAAATAAACTCAAAATGGATGAAAGACCTAAATGTAAGTAAGAGAGAAAACCATCAAAATCCTCAAGGAGAAAGCAGGCAAAAACCTCTTTGACCTCAGCCGCAGCAACTTCTTACTCAACACATCTCCAATGGCAAGGAAACAAAAGCAAAAATGAACTATTGGTACCTCATCAAAATAAAAAGCTTCTGCACAGCGAAGGAAACAATCAACAAAACTAAAAGGCAACCGACAGAATGGGAGAGAATATTTGCAAATGACATTATCAGATAAAGGGTTAGTATCCAAAATCTATAGAGAACTTATCAAACTCAACACCCAAAAAACCCATAATCCAGTGAAAAAATGGGCAAAAGACATGAATAGACACTTCTCCAAAGAAGACATCCAGACGGTGAACAGACACATAAAAAAATACTCAACATCACTCATCATCAGGGAAGTACAAATCAAAACCACAATGAGATACCACCTCACACCTGTCAGAATGGCTAACATTAACAACTCAGGCAACAACAGATGTTGGCGAGGATGCAGAGAAAGAGGATCTCTTTTGCACTGCTGGTGGGAATGTAAACTGGTGCAGCCACTCTGGACAAACAGTATGGAAGTTCCTAAAAAAATTAAAAATAGAACTACCCTACACCCAGCAATTGCACTACCAGGTATTTATCCAAGGGATACTGGTGTGCTGTTTCAAAGGGGCACATGCACCCCAATGTTTAATCACTATCGACAGTAGCCAAAGAGCCCAAATGTCCATCAACAGATGAATGGATAAAGAAGATTTGGTATGTATATATATACAATGGAGTATTACTCAGTGATTAAAAAGAATGAAATCTTGCCATTTGCAACTACATGGATGGAAATGGGAGGGTATTATGCTAAGCAAAATCAGTCAGAGAAAGACAAATATTATATGACTTCACTCATATGAGCAATTTAAGACACTAAACAGATGAACATAAGGGAAGGAAAGCAAAAATAATATAAAAACAGGGAGGGGGACAAAACATAAGAGACTCTTAAATAGAGAACAGAAGGCTGCTGGAGAGGTGGTGGGAGGGGAGATGGGTGAAATGGTAAGGGGCATTAAGGAACCTACTCCTGAAATCATTGTTGCACTATAAGCTAACTTGGATGTAAATTAAAATATTAATTTTTTTTAAATATGCCACCAAAACCCAAAGATGTAGGGAAGGAACAGACTGGCAAACTGTTGATAACTATTGAAGCTGGTTAATGGGTACATTAAAGTGTACTTTCTACTATTCTGCTATTGTGTATGTTTGAAACATTTCATAATAAAGAGATTAAAAGAGAGAGAAAGAATTGCTGTAGCAAGTTTTCCCCTTGGTTTTGTCCTCATTAACACAATCCATGGACAGACAGACAGTTCACAGAAAAGAAAGTGGACAAAAAGAGAAAGAAGCAAGAAGGAAGAAGGAAAACACAATTGCTGGTCAAATAACTGCAGGTCATTTTGGTCCCTCTAAAAGAAAAGGCTTGACAGTTAAGCGTCCAACTCTTGATTTTGGCTCAGGTCATCATCTCATGGTTCATGAGTTCAAGCGCCACATCGAACTTGGCACTGTAAGAAAGCACAGAGATTCTCTTTCTCTTCTTGGGATTCTCTTACTCCCTCTCTCTCTATCCCTCCCCCGCTTGCACATGCTCTCTTTCTCAAAAATAAATAAACATTAAAAAATTAAAAAATAAAGAAGATTTGATCTTTATGACTGATTCTACCTTTTTTAAAGAAAAATAATCTCAGATGAGTCCTTTATCAATCAAATGTTCTTGTCAGTTTTCGGGAAAATGGTGAAATAACACAAATGGAGATGTTTAACTTGAGAAGCTATAATTTCTATTAATGATAGAGATTATTGTAATTAAGTCTTTGCCAGGATTATATCTCTAAAGCCTTATTAGTTATCTTTAGTGTACTATTTATTTTCCATGCATGGATTTAAATAATACCATCATTTTTCCCATAGGAATAGGTGGCTTCAGGGATAGGAAAAGGCAGGTGTATTGAGAGTTGCCTGTGTAGAGATAAAGATATAAAACCCCCAGGATGGCAGGAAGACAAGCAGACATGATCTTCAACTGCTTTAAAAGCAAGTTAAACGAGCTCAGCACAGCTCAATCTGGGCAGAAATACTGCCATCTTCCTCTGATATGCCCTGTTACCTAAACCTGAAAACTCCTAAGTGTGCAATGTTTGATTATTTTAATTTGGTATAACTGCCCCAGTGGGAACCACTGGTCAAGATCACCTGCCTGTGGGATTTCTTTAAAAGAAGCAAGGATTTCTGCTGCCAACTGAGAAAGAGTAGATCTTGGGGAAGAAAATGAGGATTAAGAAGGCAGACATAGACTAAAGGAAGAGACACATTCCCTCCTCTCTCTAGAAATTGAATCTGGCCTCCAGTATCATCAGCCTTGAGGACACCATCCAGGACCCACCATCATGGATCCCAGCCTACAGGAGTTAAGAAGCCCTCGTCTAGAAGTGGTTTTATTTTATTTTCATTTTGTTGTTGTTACTGTTGTTTACAATTTATTTTCTTTTAAGATGATATCTTTTTACGTAATTTCCACACCCAATGTGGGGCTCCAACTCACAACCCTGAGATCAAGAGTTGCATGCTCTACAGACTGGCACCCCTTAGAAGTGGTTTCAGGTTATGCTCCATGTTGTATACTTCTCTCCCACTTTCCTTGAATCTTCATCAGAATTTTGTCAATGTTGTGGTCTGGTCTCAGCCATCTTATGGGACACACTCTAGGAAAGGCTTGTGCCTACACTCCTTCACAGAAATAAAAAATAAGTTGCCAGTCAGGAATCTCACATTGACCTAAAGCAGCGTCACAAATGCTCATGCACAGAGGAATAAATAGATCAAAATTCAAAAACATGATGGCTTGACACCAAGACAGATTTTTTAGTACAGGTAAACTTCTAGATTCTCCAAAGAACCTAGTGAAAACTGTACTTATTGTTGGAAGCCAGAGTGGAAGCTAAAAATTTTGTAATATGGGGTATTAATGCAAATGCCTTCTCACAAATTAATGAGGCATCCAGTAAGTTAAAAAAAAATTACCAAAAGCAATTTATTTTTAATTTTAAAAAGACAAAAAATAGAAGTGCATTCAATTACATGCTGGAGCTGAAGTTCTGACATAAATAAAATTTATAATAAAATAAAAATAAATTTGTTGGATTTGTTTCTATGCCATGTGTCTGTGTGTGCATGTGTGATACAGAATCCCATCAGCCTTCAATATATCCACATCTTCTGACACCAAAGAAATGGGAAAGGATTTTGTTAGACATTAAAATTAGTATCAGATTCTTGTTTTGCTGGTGAGCAACTGCTCTAAATACGATAGTTTGATTCAGTTTGGAAAACTGTGATGTCCATCAGTTGGTGTCTCCAGGCTCCAGGACACATTAACTTATGGTTAACATATGATAGTGAGAATTAAACTCTTCCAAAATAGATGATGGTATGAGCACAAGTGACCAACCTCCCCGGCTGATGCCAACGAGAATGACCCTAGCCAGGTCTATCTCTACCTTCACTACTGAGACTATATTTGGGGGTCTTCTCAGGCATCTGGTCCTCGTCTGCTCTGCATTAGATTCCTTACCCCCGTCAACCAGGCAATTAGAGAAGAAATTAAAAAATATATGGAAACCCACGAAAATGAAAACACAACAATCCAAACGCTTTGGGATGCAGCAAAGGCAGTCCTGAGAGGAAAATACATTGCAATCCAGGCCTATCTCAAGAAACAAGAAAAATCCCAAATACAAAATCTAACAGCACACCTAAAGGAAATAGAAGTAGAACAGCAAAGACAGCCTAAATCCAGCAGAAGAAGAGAAATAATAAAGATCAGAGCAGAAATAAACAATATAGAACCTAAAAAAACTGTAGAGCAGATCAACGAAACCAAGAGTTGGTTTTTTGAAAAAATAAACAAAATTGACAAACCTCTAGCCAGGCTTCTCGAAAAGAAAAGGGAGATGATACAAATAGATAAAATCATGAATGAAAATGGAATTATTACAACCAATCCCTCAGAGATACAAGCAATTATCAGGGAATACTATGAAAAATTATATGCCAACAAACTGGACAACCTGGAAGAAATGGACAAATTCCTAAACACCCACACGCTTCCAAAACTCAATCAGGAGGAAATAGAAAGCTTGACCAGACCCATAACCAGCGAAGAAATTGAATCAGTCATCAAAAATCTCCCAACAAATAAGAGTCCAGGACCAGATGGCTTCCCAGGGGAGTTCTACCAGACGTTTAAAGCAGAGATAATACCTATCCCTCTCAAGCTATTCCAAAAAATAGAAAGGGAAGGAAAACTTCCAGACTCATTCTATGAAGCCAGTATTACTTTGATTCCTAAACCAGACAGAGACCCAGTAAAAAAAGAGAACTATAGGCCAATATCCCTGATGAATATGGATGCAAAAATTCTCAATAAGATACTAGCAAATCGAATTCAACAGCATATAAAAAGAATTATTCACCATGATCAAGTGGGATTCATTCCTGGGATGCAGGGCTGGTTCAACATTCGCAAATCAATCAATGTGATACATCACATTAATACAAGAAAAGATAAGAACCATATGATCCTGTCAATCGATGCAGAAAAGGCCTTTGACAAAATTCAGCAACCTTTCTTAATAAAAACCCTCGAGAAAGTCGGGATAGAAGGAACATACTTAAAGATCATAAAAGCCATTTATGAAAAGCCCACAGCTAACATCATCCTCAATGGGGAAAAACTGAGAGCTTTTTCCCTGAGATCAGGAACACGACAGGGATGTCCACTCTCATCGCTGTTGTTTAACATAGTGTTGGAATTTCTAGCATCAGCAATCAGACAACAAAAGGAAATCAAAGGCATCAAAATTGGCAAAGATGAAGTTAAGCTTTCACTTTTTGCAGATGACATGATATTATACATAGAAAATCCGATAGACTCCACCAGAAGTCTGCTAGAACTGATACATGAATTTAGCAAAGTTACAGGATACAAAATCAATGTACAGAAATCAGTTGCATTCTTATACACTAATAATAAAGCAACAGAAAGACAAATAAAGAAACTGATCCCATTCACAATTGCACCAAGAATGATAAAATACCTAGGAATAAACCTAACCAAAGATGTAAAAGATCTGTATGCTGAAAACTATAGAAAGCTTATGAAGGAAATTGAAGAAGATATAAAGAAATGCAAAAACATTCCGTGCTCATGGATTGGAAGAATAAATATTGCCAAAATGTCAATACTACCCAAAGCTATCTACACATTCAATGCAATCCCAATCAAAATTGCACCAGCATTCTTCTCAAAACTATAACAAGCAATCCTAAAATTCTATGGAACCACAAAAGGCCCCGAATAGCCAAAGTAATTTTGAAGAAGAAGACCAAAGCAGGAGGCATCACAATCCCAGACTTTAGCCTCTACTACAAAGCTGTAATCATCAAGACAGCATGGTATTGGCACAAAAACAGACACATAGACCAATGGAATAGAATAGAAACCCCAGAACTAGACCCACAAACATATGGCCAACTCATCTTTGACAAAGCAGGAAAGAACATCCAATGGAAAAAAGACAGTCTCTTTAATAAATGGTGCTGGGAGAACTGGACAGCAACATGCAGAAGGTTGAAACTAGACCACTCTCTCACACCATTCACAAAAATAAACTCAAAATGGATAAAGGACCTGAATGTGAGACAGGAAACCATCAAAACCTTAGAGGAGAAAGCAGGAAAAGACCTCTCTGACCTCAGCCGTAGCAATCTCTTACTCGACACATCCCCAAAGGCAAGGGAATTAAAAGCAAAAGTTAATTACTGGGACCTTATGAAGATAAAAAGCTTCTGCCCAGCAAAGGAAACAACCAACAAAACTAAAAGGCAACCAACAGAATGGGAAAAGATATTTGCAAATGACATATCAGACAAAGGGCTAGTATCCAAAATCTATAAAGAGCTCACCAAACTCCACACCCGAAAAACAAATAACCCAGTGAAGAAATGGGCAGAAAACATGAATAGACACTTCTCTAAAGAAGACATCCGGATGGCCAACAGGCACATGAAAAGATGCTCAACATCCCTCCTCATCAGGGAAATACAAATCAAAACCACACTCAAATATCACCTCACGCCAGTCAGAGTGGCCAAAATGAACAAATCAGGAGACTATAGATGCTGGAGAGGATGTGGAGAAACGGGAACCCTCTTGCACTGTTGGTGGGAATGCAAATTGGTGCAGCCGCTCTGGAAAACAGTGTGGAGGTTCCTCAGAAAATTAAAAATAGACCTACCCTATGACCCAGCAATAGCACTGCTAGGAATTTACCCAAGGGATACAGGAGTACTGATGCATAGGGGCACTTGTACCCCAATGTTTATAGCAGCACTCTCAACAATAGCCAAATTATGGAAAGAGCCTGCATGTCCATCAACTGATGAATGGATAAAGAAACTGTGGTTTATATACACAATGGAATACTACGTGGCAATGAGAAAAAATGACATATGGCCTTTTGTAGCAACATGGATGGAACTGGAGAGTGTGATGCTAAGTGAAATAAGCCATACAGAGAAAGACAGATACCATATGGTTTCACTCTTATGTGGATCCTGAGAAGCTTAACAGAAACCCATGGGGGAGGGGAAGGAAAAAAAAAGAGGTTAGAGTGGGAGAGAGCCAAAGCATAAGAGACTGTTAAAAACTGAGAACAAACTGAGGGTTGATGGGGGGTGGGAGGGAGGGGAGGGTGGGGGATGGGTATTGAGGAGGGCACCTTTTGGGATGAGCACTGGGTGTTGTATGGAAACCAATTTGACAATAAATTTCATATATTAAAAAAAAAAATGGTGCTGGGAGAACTGGACAGCAACATGCAGAAGATTGAAACTAGACCACTTTCTCACACCATTCACAAAAATAAACTCAAAATGGATAAAGGACCTGAATGTGAGACAGGAAACCATCAAAACCCTAGAGGAGAAAGCAGGAAAAGACCTCTCTGACCTCAGCCGTAGCAATTTCTTACTTGACACATCCCCAAAGGCAAGGGAATTAAAAGCAAAAATGAATTACTGGGACCTTATGGAGATAAAAAGCTTCTGCCCAGCAAAGGAAACAACCAACAAAACTAAAAGGCAACCAACAGAATGGGAAAAGATATTTGCAAATGACATATCAGACAAAGGGCTAGTATCCAAAATCTATAAAGAGCTCACCAAACTCCACACCCGAAAAACAAATAACCCAGTGAAGAAATGGGCAGAAAACATGAATAGACACTTCTCTAAAGAAGATATCCGGATGGCCAACAGGCACATGAAAAGATGCTCAACATCCCTCCTCATCAGGGAAATACAAATCAAAACCACACTCAGATATCACCTCATGCCAGTCAGAGTGGCCAAAATGAACAAATCAGGAGACTATAGATGCTGGAGAGGATGTGGAGAAACGGGAACCCTCTTGCACTGTTGGTGGGAATGCAAATTGGTGCAGCCGCTCTGGAAAACAGTGTGGAGGTTCCTCAGAAAATTAAAAATAGACCTACCCTATGACCCAGCAATAGCACTGCTAGGAATTTACCCAAGGGATACAGGAGTACTGATGCATAGGGGCACTTGTACCCCAATGTTTATAGCAGCACTCTCAACAATAGCCAAATTATGGAAAGAGCCTGCATGTCCATCAACTGATGAATGGATAAAGAAATTGTAGTTTACATACACAATGGAGTACTACGTGGCAATGAGAAAGAACGAAATATGGCCTTTTGTAGCAACATGGATGGAACTGGAGAGTGTGATGCTAAGTGAAATAAGCCATACAGAGAAAGACAGATACCATATGGTTTCACTCTTACGTGGATCCTGAGAAAGTTAACAGAAACTCATGGGGGAGGGGAAGGAAAAAAACAAAAAAAAAGGAGGTTAGAGTGGGAGAGAGCCAAAGCATAAGAGACTCTTAAAAACTGAGAACAAACTGAGGGTTGATGGGGGGTGGGAGGGAGGGGAGGGTGAGTGATGGGTATTGAGGAGGGCACCTTTTGGGATGAGCACTGGGTGTTGTATGGAAACCAATTTGACAATAAACTTCATATATTGAAAAAAAAAAAAAAGATTCCTTACCCTACCACATCAGCTGAGTGTCACTTCCTTGACAGAATCTAAGATTGAACATGATGAGCAGAACTGCATTCCCACCCATCACTTGTATCTACACTCACCTACCCACCTGCTCGAACCAGGAGGGAAACCCATTCCTTACCTCTCCTTCATTCCAATGTCCTGCACTGTTATCAACACATGCTCAGCCAAGGGCAAATTATCCTTTACCTTAACACCTTCTTTTTTTTTAGTTTCAACTTTTTTTAATGTTTATTTATTTTTGAGAGAGAGTGAACGTGAGCAGGGGGAGCAACAGAGAGAGAGGGAGACACAGAATCCAAAGCAGGCTCCAGACTCAGAGCTGTCAGCATAGAGGTTGATGCAGGGCTCGAACTCACGAACCATGAGATCATGACTTGAGGCGAAGTCGGACACTTAACTGAGTGAGCCACCCAGGTGCCCCTATCCTAACACTTTCTAATTAAACCACACTATACTTTTTCTTCTGCCCATATATTTCTATTAAGATACTGTGGCCATATCTAGTTGACACCAAACAGATCTCACCTCAGCGAAATTACCACAATATAGATTTATATGAATCATCTATTGAATCATTTGCCAAACATATTGTCCCTTTCTTTGTGCCCAGCACCCTGTTAGGCTCTAACTACACTTCCTAAAATATACCAATCTTAGGATTTGGTGGGTTTTTTTTAATTTACTCTGTTAATTTAATAATTTTATTTTCATTTACCCATCACATGTTACTTAATGTCTCTGTAGGTGCCACTACACAGATTAATTCATTTAATCCAATGAGCTAATATTTATTGACAGCCTACTGTGTACATTTAATACACACTATAAAAGAAACAGAGAACTATAATTCCCTAAACTTCAAGACAGTGAAATGTAGTAAAGTAGGTAAGAATTACACACTTATGCACACACACACACACACACACACACCGTAATACATCAATCAGTGCCATATAAGTGGTTCAGAGAGCAAGTTATATAGGAGCTTAGAAGAGAGAGAAAGATATAACTGACACACAGTAAATGTGCAATCAATGTTTGATTGAATTAAATTGAACCAGGGCACTTAATATTGAAAATAAAGACAGATGGAATGACAAAAATCTGATAATGTGGAAATTTGCACAAAAATACTGAGACATTACATGCGTGTTTTCTTTTAAATACGTTTTTACTTAAAGTAATATAAAAACATGTTAAAGTGACATTTTATTATCATCACTACACATGGGAATCCCTACAGGTGACATCTCTACTAATGTGCTAAAAATAAATTATTTTAAATTCATTCTATTTTTTTGAGACAACATCAGTATATTTGGTATATACCTACAGGGTTTTGGTTAATTTGAGTCTTCTGGAAGTCATTTGATTAATAGTTTCTTTTCTACTGCCTAACTGGCTTTCTTGTTTATGTTACATAGAAAAAAAAGCAGAACATGACATCATTCTGAAAGTTCACAATGAGAATTTAAAAAATCATATTAGGAGGGAACACTACTCAGCAGGTACTCTAGGCATGAAGAAATGGAGACAGGAATCTGTCTTTCTTCTCCTGTGACATCAATTCATAAATCAAAATTACCATGACTAAAACATCACAAACAGATTAGCACATTGGTATGATTTTCAAAGTAGAATCTCGGAACTAAAATATCCATATTAAAATAGCAACCCCATCAAGTGAACCAAAACATTCCTAATGAAATGGGAGCCTCATAAATTAAGACTCCAGGTAGCAAGACCAGTATCACAATCTGAATTAGGTCTTGGAATTCCAATTTGCAGTCAGTATGTAAAAGACAAAAAGAAAAAAAAAAATTCCCCCCCAAAAAGTAAGTAAGGACACCTTCTGAAAAAGAAACTAGCAAGAACATAATAAATATACTGAAGCACATCAGACCACCTGGATGAAGCAGGGGCTACTCTAAAGGGCAGGCAGCATGGATCAGTCAGAAAGCCAGGGCACGTCCTGGTGTCAACTGCAATGAATGAATGAGGGGCCCTGGAGACGTGAGCAGAGTTGAGGAGGGCTGGATGATACTGTTCATCAAGATTCTTTTTACACTTCCTGCTGTGGACTGGTCTCCAAGGAGCCTCCCGTTTTACTGAGATTACCCTGAAGTTGCTGCATTGACTCAGCAAATGAGGTTGTCAATTTTCCTGGTGGAGGGGTTCTCTTTGAGATCAATAATTTGAAATGAAGAAATAAAATGTAGGAACTACATTTTAGGAACTACATTTAGGAACTACTACTACAGATTTCCTTCTTGAAATCTGATTATCCTGTGTCTAGTCCCCTGAGATATAGTCACATTGTAACTGACATTGTTGGTCTGTGCACCCCCTTCCAAGGAATTACTTTAATAATAATTAAATACTAACCCCAAGTAGTATTTATGGAGTTTCTACCATGCACCAGACACTATTCTAATAACGTCTGCCTATCCCTAGCAGCAAGAAAACTGCATGGGTACCAGTTCCAAGCCCCATGGCCACGCGGCAGATGCTCGATACCTATTTGTGGAATAGGTGAGC
Organism: Neofelis nebulosa; assembly: GCF_028018385.1. Taxonomy (NCBI): domain Eukaryota; kingdom Metazoa; phylum Chordata; class Mammalia; order Carnivora; family Felidae; genus Neofelis; species Neofelis nebulosa. Next base: position 31,966,363 of record NC_080793.1, read on the forward strand.
AAATTAACTCAACAAACCTTGGAATTCCTAGCTTTACCCTTTCTAGAGAAAAGGGGAAAAGTGGGAGATGGAGAGTATGTGCCCCTCTATAGTGCTTTAATTATAACAAGTTAATGACAAATACATGTCCCTTTTCCTTGACAGCATCTCCACCTTGGCTCTCTTTAACTTCAACCACTTCTTTATCCATCAGTTTTAAAACATGCTTAGAATACTCTAATTCTTATCCTTTTTATGTCTCAGGGTAGAAGATTCAGTGATCCATGCATGACAAATATATGTAGTATCAAAGGGGCAGTTAAAAACTCAAAGCAAGAATCAAGATTCATCACATAAAAGAAACTTCTAAAATCTCCCTGTACAGTGGCCTTAATTACATCATGACAGCCCAACTCCTTTTTCACCATATAAGTGAGGAATCGGATGTGGTTCTACTTCTACATGTTACAAAAGCTAAATATAAATGTGAGTATAAAGTCAAAAGCCAGTTTCCAAAAAATAAGCACTACTTTGAATTTGAAACCCCCTTTTGGCCAGTAAATCCATGCTGAAAATGATGAAGGATTTCTCTAGATTTAGCTTCCTTTAGGGATAATTCTGAGATAACAGTGACAGAGAGCCAAAGGGATGATTATAGGAAACTCATTCCAAACAGCTCAAACATTCATACACTTCTGTATTTCACAGGCACTTACTGCACACCTATGATGTGCATGACACCTTGCAGGACACAAGACCTGGTGTCCAGGGAAAGAGACACATAGATATCAGGATTGTGTGCCCCAGGCTTCTTACAGGAAGCAACAGAGTAGAGGAAAATCACTTAATCCAGCTGGAGCACCACAATCTAGACTAGATTACATGCAGAACAAAAAAGATCTCCCTACAAATAAATATTTCAGCTGCCTCTCCAAAGCAAAGGTGGCATTTTGAAATATTTTAAGCAATGCCAAGTCAATGTTGAAAATCTTTGGGTGAAAATCACAGGCATGTAGAGAAAACCCTCCTCCAACCTCTCATACTTACCTGGAAGTTTGTGCTAAACTAACCCAATATATCAGAGGAGTAAGAAATCTAAACTTTAAAATGCTCTTCAGTTTATAGCAATGTACTTAGTAATACAATGATGTGCTTGACCACCAAACAAAGATGTACTCCTCTGAAAATTTAGCTAACCTAAGCATAAAACAACCTGATGATTTTTGGGGGGAGAGATCAAATATACCTTCTCCCAGTGTGACCTGAAAAAGATTTCTTGAGAAAAAGAATCTCATCAGCTTTGTTTCTTTCTAATCTCCTATCTTAGACTATCTTTAATATGCTGTCAAATGCAGATAGTTCTTTATACCACGGTATGACAGGAATACAAGTAATATAAAAGCAGTTTTGCACACTTATAGACAATATCAAGTATTTTACATAATAATGATGCTAGAGAATACAGACAATGATATTGTAATAGCAATGTGTGATGGCAGCAGCTACACTGTAGTGAACATAGCATAATTTATAAAATTGTCAATATGTTGTACACCTGAAACTAATATAACTGTGTGTCAAATATACTCAAAGTAAAAAAAATAATGATGATGATGTTATAATACAGATTCTCACCTGCTGGGGAAGAAAGAACTAAAGTAGGGTAAAAGACAAAGATTTTATAATTTAATTGTGTCTTCCTATCAAACTCTACAGATTCCAATAGTTTAACTGGCATAATATACTCATTTTCTTTTTTTTATTCACTTAGCCTATGATTGCATTAAGTAGATTACTAATGCGTTCATTAAATGAGGTCCTTCCAAGGGAACTGGTAATTTTAATGCTCCTGGCTAAATGATAAATATCACTAGCTTTACAGCCTTAAGTATGACTTGTGGCAGAGCAAACAAAAGTTCATCAACGATTGAGGTAGGAGAGAATGGATGGCTCTCTATCTTTAATTAAAAATAATCTGTTAACATTACAAAAGAAGGAATAGAGAGTTAACATGGAAATAAATGAATATTTAGAAGTCAACATTATGCCAAATTTAGCAACAGTACTAGGGAAGCTAGAAACTCATCTATATTACAAATACAAAATAGAAATGCATCTATATTTAAAAAATTATCAGAGTTCATATATGAAGTTATTTCTATAATATTCAAATTTTCCCTTTAAACATTCAAACACTAAAAAGTTTCATTTTATAGTTGCACTGAAGTTTCTTATTATCAAAATGAATGCCAAAAGACGGTGGGGAGGGGGGGAAGATTAGAGAGGAAATAAAGATTACCAGGATTTCCACTTATGGCAGCATGATGGATAAAAGTGGATGGACAACTCTCAAGGATGAAACAATAACATGTTGGATAAAATAGCAAAAAAAAAAAAAAAATGTTAATGCAATTAAGTGCAAAACTGAGCAGGAAGGAAAACAAAATACACACAGAGCCCAAAAATAAAGTGAAAACAGGCACCCATACAGGTAAGCACACACCAAAGCTGGCTTCTACCCTGAAGTTTCTGCTGAACTCTAGGGACCTTAACTTTCTACTTCGATGACTGCATAGACCTTAATAGAGAGATCATTCCTAGGATCTCATTTTGAGAAGTCAAAATAAGTAAACTAATAAACTACACTTAAAGCTGGAGCACCCCACTCTCAGATGCAAAATTAACTCCACTGCACAAAAAGGGATGGCAAATAAAGAGTGAAATCTTGCCATTTGCAATGACATGCATAAAGCTAGAGAATATTATACTAAGCAAAATAACTCGGTCAGAGAAAGACAAATACCATATGATTTCACTCATATGTGGAATTTAAGAAACAAAAATGATAAGAGGGGGATGAAAAAGAGAGAGAGAGAGAGAGAAGCAAACCAAGAAACAGACTCTTAACTACAGAGAACAAGCTGATGGTTACCAGAAGGGAGGTGGGCGGTGGGATGGGATAAATAGGTGATGGGGACTAAGGAGGGCACTTAATATGATGAGCACCAGATGTTATAGGGAAGTGTTGCATCACTATATTGTAAACCTGAAACTAATATTATACTGTATATTAACTAACCAGAATTTAAGCAAAAACTTTTAAAAAGGGAATGATGGAAAAATCTTACCTGTTTTTACTTTGGCACTAAATTGAGACAGAGGGAAATCCCCTGAAAATTAATAACAAGCTAGGTTACCCATGATTTTGTAGTCCAGATTTACACTACCTGTGGGGATAAAATCCTCAAGCAGAGAATTCAATTCAACATGGTCCCAATTTGGTAGTTCCACTAAGCAATTAACAGAAGCCAATGCTAATCCTGTCTAGGGGAACTCACCTTCAATCCAGAGCTCAAATGTTTCCCAGAGATAGAACCCCAAATAAAATAGTCCACAGTTTAAAAAAAAAGTTACTAAACACAAGAAAAATAAGGCAATACGACTGAAACATATAACAGACCCACAAAAAGATCTGCAAATGGAATTCTTAGGCAACAAAAATAATATAACCATATTGACTACGATTTAAAGAAATAAAAGAGAGGCTTAAAAATCTAAGAAACAAGAACTCATAATTAAGCACTTGGAATTGGAACCAAGTAGAATTTAGAAATAGATACTACAATAAATGAAATTAAAGTCTTGATGGAAAGATAAAATAGACAAGACACAGCTAAAAAGAGAATTGGTGGATTATAAAATAGATATTTTTAAATTACCCAAAATTAAATCCAGACAAATAGAGATGAAAATGATGAAAAACAGGTTAATGACATCACCAATATGGCGACATAGGTTGTCTCTGACCTCAGTCCCCCTCACAAGACCAGTTAGCAACTATCCATAGAAAAGACACCATTGTGAAAAATCACAGAACCCTGGATAAGGCTGAAATACCCTTGAACCACAGAAACAAAGGAGGACCACATTAGAAGGGTAAGAGGAGAGGTTTTACTTTGAATGCATTACCCATCCCCCAGGCCAGCACAGCACTGCACTGAGATGCTCCCCTCCCCAGGCCTTAGTTTGTCTGGTAGTTAAGAGATCCCAAGATGGACATTCAGCTTCCCTAGCTTTATGGAGCATTTTCCAAGAAGCCTACTCAGGTCTTATGCCATGGAGATCACTGGGGGATTCTACTGGGCCAAACCACTGGAGATCAGATAGAGATACACAAGGGTTTAGAACTTACAGTAACCAGCACTCAGATCTGATACTACAAAAGTGCAAAGGATCATGGGGCACCTGGGTGGCTCAGTCGGTTAAGCGTCCGTCTTCAGCTCAGGTCACGATCTCGCGGTCCGCGAGTTCGAGCCCCGCGTCGGGCTCTGTGCTGACAGCTCTGAGCCTGGAGCCTGTCTCGGATTCTGTGTCTCCCTCTCTCTCTGCCCCTCCCCCGTTCATGCTGTGTCTCTCTCTGTCTCAAAAATAAATAAACGTTAAAAAAAAATTTTTTTTAAAAATACAAAGGATCATAAGATACTACAAACAATCATAGACCAAAAAATTGGACAACCTAGAAAAAATGAGAAAATTCCTGGAAACATATAGCCTACCAAGAATAAATCATGAAGAAACAGAAAAACTGAACAGACCAATAACAATAAAGAGCTGAATCAGTAATCAAAAATCTCCCAACAAAGAAAATCCTAGGACCAGAACATTTCACGGTGAATTCTAAACATTTAAAGAAGAATGACTGCCAATCTTTCTCAAATTCTTACAAAAATATGAAGAGGAGGGAATACTCCCAAACTCATTTTCTAAAACCAACAATACCCTGAGAGCAAAGCTAGATAGGGACACTACAAGAAAAGAAAATTACAGGACAACACACCCAGTGAATACAGATGTATGGGCTGATGTATGGATCTGCTGAATTTTATGTTGTATACCTGAAACTAATAAAACACTGTATGTTAACTAATTGGAACTAAAATAAAAACTAAAAAGTTCTCTCCACAAAAAAGAAAAACTGGTACCATGAGGTGATAAATGTGTTAACTAACTTTATTATGGTAATCATTTTGCAATATATACATATATGATATCATCACATTGTATAACTTAAACGTACACAATGTTATATGTCAAATATATCTCAACAAAGTTGGGAAACAAAAAAACAACAAAGGAATATTTCCAACAAAATAAAAATTAAAAAGGTCAAGAGCCATGGAGTACAGAGTTAGAGGCTCTCATAGGGCTGTCCAATCACAGCTCCACTCTGAACAGGCAATCACCAATATTTTTCCGGAATTGATAAAAGATTCCACTTCTCAGATTCAAAAACCTCAGTGCATTCCATGTTCACATACTCTCCCAAAATAATACATTCAGACACGTCACAATAAAACTGCAGAACATGAAGAGGGAAAATAACTTAAGTACAGCCAGAAAGAAAGGACAAAGCACTAACAAGAGGAATGATAATTAGATTGACAAGTGACTTTTCAATAACAATGGTGGGAAACAGAAAATAATTACAATGTGCTAAGAGAAAATAGCTGCCAGTCTGAAGTAATATAAAACCAGTGAGACTAGCTTTCTAGCACAAAGAATTTATACATAGAACAAAACCTGTAGTTTACCCTCAAAAAATGAAAACGTTTTTTAAAACTCTAAACTTAACCAGAAGGAAAACAATCCAGTTAAAAAGTCTGAGAAAATATATTGGTAACTATGTGGTTACAACCAAACAAATATTTACTATATAAACCTAATTGAGACTATATTAAGTAACAAAATGTAATTTAAATTAGTGAGGAGAAATGATGTGTTATTCAGTAAATGATATTGGGAAAACTGGCCAGACACTAATTAAAAATAGATTCAGAAATCTTGCCATTTGCAACTTTGTGGATAGAACTAGAGGGTATTATGCTAAGCAAAATTAGTCAGTCAGAGAAAGACAAATATCATATGACTTCACTCATATGAGGAATTTAAGATACAAAACAGATGAACATAAGGGAAGGGAAGCAAAAATAATATAAAAACAGGGAGGGGGACAAAACCTAAGAGACTCTTAAATACAGAGAACAAACTGAGGTTTGCTGGAGGGGCTGTGAGGTGGGGGATGGGCTAAATAGGAAAGGGGCATTAAGGAAGACACTTGCTGGGATGAGCACTGGGTGTTACACACAGGGACTGAATCACTGGAATCTACTCCTGAAATCATTATTCCACTATATGCTAACTAACTTAGATGTAAATAAATAAATAAATATATATAAAATAGATTCATATCTTTCATCTTATATTTTTTTAATTCCTGATTTATTAAAATTTAAATATAAAACTAAAATGAAACCATTAAAATGTATGTAAAATTTTGAAAATTTTAAATAGCAAAGATATTTCTAACATAATAGCAAAGCCTGAAAACACAAAGGAAAACACTAATTTAATGCTAATTTAAAAATGGCAAAAATATAAGAAAGGCATCATAAAAATGAAACACTTAGAAAATACTTACAATATGAATGATCAAGAGATAGTTTAAAAATTCATACAAATCAAAATGAAAAGTACAATGACTCCGGTTTAAAGATAAGCAAAACATATGATCAGACATCCTATAAAAGAGTGAAAACAAATTCTTAATAAACATTAAAATTAAAGGCAAGGAAACCCCTTATTAATGAAGATCACAGATATAATAGTTATGAACTATCAATTTTTCTTGTAACACAGTTAAGATCAAACTGAGTAAAGGGCACCTGGGTGGCTCAGTTGGTTCAGCATCCAACTTCAGCTCAGGTCATGATCTCCCGGTTTGTGAGTTTGAGCCCCACGTCCGGCTCTGTGCTGACAGCTCAGAGCCTGGGGCCTGCTTCAGATTCTGTGTCTCCCCATCTCTCTGCCCCTCCCATGTTCATGCTCTGTCTCTCTCTGTCTCTCAATAATAAATAAACGTTACAAAATTAAAAAAAAAAACTGAGAAACACCCATTGTCTAAGAGAGTGTATAGGCACATTTGACAAAATGTATTATATCCTTTGGCTTTATTCCCCAACTTAATGGGAATCTAGCCTAATAAATTATACAAGAATACATATATAACAGCTCCACTTGTTTGTGAATACAAGACTGGTTAAATAAGATAAAGTTACAGTGGAATATTATACTATCTCTATAAATGTTAGTTCATAAATTAGCCCTGTACATGGAAGGCCAGGAAAGACCAAGGAAAGAGGCAGACTACCCCAGATTAAAACAAAGCACTTTTAAGGGAACTTAGAAGACTTGTCTTGGGTAGCTACAAGATAAGTAGATCTCTGCAACTGTGTACCAGAATCTAAAAAGTTCATATAGAGGCCTTAACTGGGTTCAGTCATTTATTCAGTCCATATGGTCTCAACAGCACCATATTCTCTCTTAAAGCAGGCTAAAAATTTGTAGGTATAGTGTGATGTCAACATGTTTATTTAAAAAATAAATAAACTTATAACATAAATTAATATAATCTGAATAACTAATGAATACTTTTATCACTGCAGCTACACCATTAGAAGATACTCATATGTAAATCTTTAACTCTAGACCACATTTTTGACAATGTAATTATCCATAGCTTTATACATTTTAGAATTCATTATGTTTGATGGCAACTAAGCTGAAAAAATATGCTAATTCTTCCTTCCTATCACCATCATGTGCAAATTACACATATACTTGATGAATGCACATGTTGCTAAATTCTGCATGTAAATGATATTTAAGTTTTGATAGTTTCACTGCTTCTTTAGCCAGTATATCTCCACAAATTATACACTGCATATCCAGAACCTGCAAAACAAATTCACAATGCCTAGAATCCAATCAAAGTTTATCAAATCTACAAAAAATCAGCAAACTATGATCTATAGTTAGGAGAAAAATCAAAACTGACACGTTAGCATTAACAGGTTATCATTAGTAGACAAGGACATTAAAAGAGTTATAACTCTAACCCATAAATTCAGAAAGTTAAGTAGAGATATAGAAGATATTTAAAAGCCCCAAATGAAATTTCTAAAAAAATTCTATTTTACACACATTAATAGCATGTATTGTGTGTAATCCCACACCGATGGGATTAATGGAAGAAGAAGAGAAACTGCAGAATAAAACATCAGTGAACTTGAAGACATAGTAATATTCAAAAGAAAAACAAAGAGAAAAGAGAATTTTAACAACATAGTATCAGTGAGCTGTGGGACAAATTCAAGTGGCTTAATACATGTGTTTCAGGGGGCCCTGAAAAAGAGGGGGAATAAAAAAAGGACAAAAAATATCTGAAAAAATTGTAGCTGAAAGTTTTCCAAGTTTGGTAAAAAGCTATCAACCCACAGATCCAAGAAACTCAACAAACTCCAAATAAGAGAAATGAGACGGGCACCTGGTCGGCTCAGTGGGTTGAGTGTCTGACATCAGCTCAAGTCATGTTCTCACAGTTTGTGAGTTCAAGCCCCGCATCGGGCTCTGTGCTGACAGCTCAGAGCCTGGAGCCTGCTTCCAATTCTGTGTCTCCCCCTCTCTCAGTTCCTCTCCCCCTCATGCTCTGTCTCTTTGTCTCAAAAATAAACAAATGTTAAAAAAAATTAATAAAAAATATATAAAAGATATGAGAAAAAATTACACCAAGTAACAACAAAATCAAATTTTAAAAAAAGGACAAATTATCTTAAAAGATAAATTTATCTTAAAAGATAAATTTTAAGAGTAGCCAGGAATAAAAATCACATTATATTTTAATGTTTATTTATTTTTGAGAAAGAGAGAGGCAGAGTGAAAATGGGGAGGGTAATGCCTTTCTCTGACTGACTTATTTCACTTAGCATTATACTCTCTAGCTCCATCCATATTGTTGCAAATGGCAAGATTTCACTCTTTTTTACAGCTGAGTGATATTCCATGGTATATCTAGACTACATCTTTATCCATTCATCTATCAATGGACACTTGTGCTTATTCCATATCTTGGCTATTGTAAGTAATGCTGCAATAAACATAGGGGTGCATCTTTTCGAATTAGTGTTTTCATATTTTTGGGTAAATACCCACTAGTGGAATTACTGTATCCTATGGTAATTCTATTTTTAATTTTTTGAGGAACCTTCATACTGTTTTCCACTGTGGCTGCACCAGTTTGCACTCCCACTAACAGTGCATAAGGATTCCTTTTTCTCCACATCCTTGCCAGCACTTGTTTCTTGTGTTTTTTTTTATTTTAGCCATTCTGACAGGTGTGATTTTGATTCATATTTCCCTGATGATCAATTAAGCTGTTTTTAAAAGAGCAAGTCAAAGACAAGAACATAGCTCTTTATCTCGGTCTCAAATCTCAAGATCCTTTTTCATTTTGTTTTATTCTGCCTTTGCTTTTATGTACTTCCTAAATAAAATAGTTTTTTCTGTAGCATGGTATAATGAAAAGAGCACTGGGTTAGAAATCAGAACCAACTTTTAATTTTGGCACTAAATATCGCTGTGACCCTGAGCACATTACTCAAATTGAACTCTACTTGTCATCCAAAAAACAAGGAGGTTACACTGGATACTCTCATAAATTTCTTCAGCATCCATAATTTACTGTGAATCAGATTAGAGATAAAACAGAAAGACTCCTCCCCTCAAAACTTACTCCAGAGCAGCAATAGAACGTACATCTGGACATAATTAAATCACTCACCATTCAAATGGATACAGAAAAGCAATGAAAGCAGAAAGATTATCTGGCACTCCATAAGTTTCCATCTGCTGTACATTTGAGGGTTCCCAGGAAAGGGAAAATAGTGACCTACATACTGGATATCAACTCAGGGAAGTCATTAAGGAAATAATAACAAAGCAGGAAGCTCTGTCTAGTCATCCTGGGTAAGACACAAACACCTTCTCACAGGACTGGCACAATCAGGCCCATTTTGAATCACAAATGAGGGCTTTGGACCAAAAGGTCTATGAAGGCCCTCCTACTTGCTCCAACATTCTGTGATTTGCATCTTTATTGTAGATTGAGGATTAAAATGGGAACAGATGAACGTTTTTCACACCCAGTCCCAGTTTCATATGAAATGTTTCTGCACAAAATGTTTAATTGCTTTGCAGAAGTCACAAAGATGATTCAATGCCTCTTTCCTCTCCAAATGCATATAACTACTAGCTATGCTTATACAATATAGAAAACATGATGCTTTGGGATAATTTGGAAATGAATGGACAATATTCTCTGAAATAGTTATCACTAATATCTAAGTCAGCAGGTGCTTGCTGAATCACTTCCCCTTTTGGCTTTGGCCCTTTAGAATATCTGTATCTTTTTAAAGTGTATTTAAACAAACAAAAAGGTGGACTGATTGTTCTCAAAAAATGTTTCCACAGTTGGTTATTTACATTTATTGGAGGATGCAGCAGATACCCCCAAAAGCCATTCCCACTTGCCTGCCTTCATTAAAGTTTGAATACATTCCCACTCCCAGCTTTAAGAAAAATAGAATTCACTCCTAGCTTTAAGAAGAATAGAATTCACTCCTAGCTTTAAGAAGAATAGAATTTTTAAAGCTAGGAGTGGCCACATGACACAATTCCAGCCATTGGGATATAAACAGATCTGACAGCAACTTCTGGGAACTTTTAGTTATTCTGGTTAGGTTTATACATTCCCCATGATACTTTCTTTCTTCCCTGAACACAGGTGTCATGTCTAGCCCCGCAGCAGCCCTAGTGCAACCATGAAATTACAAAGCAACATACCAAACAGTAAAGGGGAAAGATAGACAAGGCTTAGGTCACTAACAACACAGTTAAGTTAAAAGATAAACAAATACCTCTTTGCTTAAGCCTCTGTATGCCAGGCTGTCCATCCACTAGTTGCAGCAAAATATATTCCTTGTTGATACAACAGATTTGAGGAAAACAACTAATTGCCTTTTAGTCTGAGAATATATGTATTGCTTACAAAACACATGAAATTGATTCTTGACTGTTTCTTAATACTAATAACACCATGATTATTTAATAGGGCAATTACACATAGTCTAGGTTTCCATCAACATTTCAAAGAGGAAATATTAGCATATCATCATCTCTGATAAACAGCATAAGGATATATTACTTGTATACATATCATAATCCAGTTTCTATCATGGTCATAGCCTCTTTCCTATTATGAAAAACCAGTTAAGTATTTTAGCATAAGCATGTTATCTGCCTCAAAAGCCACAGTCATTTTATTCATTCATAAGTCAAAAGATCTATGTGTCAGAAATTGTCATTTCACATTTTCTCAACTGATAAGTGTAGATACTTGTCAATCCTTTTCATCCAGTGTGCTTCAAACTCTAAAGATCTACATTTTTTTATACCTGGGAGTAATATAGTTATGTTTTGTTATATTATTTTAGCTATACTGAAATGTAGAGCAAGGATTAGCAAACTTGCTCAATAAAGAAACAGATAGTGGGGCTCCTGGGTGGCTCAGTCGGTTAGGCGTCTGACTTTGGCTCAGGTCATGATCTCACAGCTCGTGAGTTCAAGCCCTGCATCAGGCTCTGCGCTGACAGCTTGAAGTCTGGAGCCTGCTTCAGATTCTGTCTCCCTCTCTCTCTGCCCCTCCCCCGCTCACGCTCTGTCTCTGTCTCTCAAAAATGAATGTAAAAAAAAAAAAAAAAAGAAAGAAAAGAAAAGAAAAGAAAAAAGAAAGAACCAGATAGTAAATATTTTAAGCTTTAGGCTTTACAGTAAATATTTAGGCTTTACCATAAGGTCTCTGTTACAACCACTCAGTTTTGTCAAGTAGCACAAAAATAGCCATAGACAACATGAAAATGAATTAATGTCACTGTGTTACAATATAACTTTATTTACTGACATTGAACATTGCAGTTCATAAGGTTTTCAGGTGTCATGAAATATTATTCTTTCCAATTTGTTTTCAACCATATAACAATGTAAAAACCATTCTCAGTTCTTGGGCAATACAGAAACAGGTAGCAACCCCTATTTGGACCACAAGCTATTACTAAATAAAACCTGCTATTTTGCCCTGAATGCTTCAGTCACCCGATTATGCCTTACAGAATAAGCAAATGGAAACTTTCAAAACTTCACTAATGTTTCAGGTGTAGTTTTTTCTAATAAAGCGTTCAACAGACATTCTAATGTGTACTGCTTTACAAATAAATGATTCTAGATTTCTTAATTCCTGCATTCATTTATATAGGAAAAGGCAGCCTTTTTGTATAGCAATAGGCAGCATTACCACAAACGCATTATGATCTGAGATCACGTTTCCACTGATAACTGATAATCCCTGTGAGGGCTGCATCCATAGCCCAGGGGAGTACCCCATTCATTTCTGTGCTCATCCCTGTTATCTTCCCCCTGAGATCACCCCATCGTGGCTGTTCTCTCAAGTCACATAAGCACTCTGCCAGGGAAATAAAGGAAGGCATTCTTTGGTTGTCCTGATTTTAACTGTCTCCCTTAAGTTTAGCCTGGCCACTAGACTTTAGTCCTCTTTCATATAGAGGTTAATGTATACTATTTAACATAGTACTGGAAATCTTAGCCTCAGCAATCAGACAACAAAAAGAAATCAAAGGCATCCAAAGTGGCAAGGAAGAAGTCAAACTTTCACTATTTGCAGATGACATGATACTCTATGTAGAAAACCCAAAAGACTCCACCATAAAATTGCTAGAAACTAACACAAGCATTCATCAAAGTCACAGGAAATAAAATTCAATGTGCAGATGTCTATTGCATTACTACACACCAATAAGGAAGCAGCAGAAAAAGAAATCAAGGAATCAGTCCCATTTGCAGTTGCACTAAAACATACCTAAGAATAAACCTAACTAGAAGAGATAAAATATCTGTACTCTAAAAATTATAGAACACTTATGAAAGAAATTAAAGAGGACACAAACAAATGGAAAAGCATTCCATGCTCATGGACTGAAAGAACAAACATTGTTAAAGTGTCTATACTACTCAAATAAATCAACACATTCAGTGGAATCTTCATCAAAGTAACACCAGCATTTGTCACAGAACTAGAAAAAAATCCTAAAATTTGTATGGAACCACAGAAGATCCCAAATAGCCAAAGAAATCCTGAAAAAGAAAAACAAAACTGGAGGCATCACAATTCCAGATTTCAAGCTATATTACAAAGCTGTAATCATTAATACAGTATGGTACTGGCACAAAAACAGACAAATAGATCAGTGTAATAGAATAGAGAACCCAGAAATGGACCCACAAATGTATGGCTGACTAATCTTTTGACAAAGCAGGAAAGAATATCCAATGGAAAAAAGTCTCTTCAGCAAATGGTGCTGGGAAAACCGGACAGTGAGTGACATGCAGAAGAATGAAACTGGACCACTTTCTTACACCATACACAAAAAATAAATTCAAAATGGATGAAAGACCTAAATATGAGACAGGAAACCATCAAAATCGTGGAGGAGAACACAGGCAGCAAACTCTTTGACCTCGGTCGGAGCAACTTCTTACTAGACATGTCCCTGTAAGCAAGGGAAACAAAAACAAAAATGAACTATTGGGACCTCACAAGATAAAAATCTTCTGCACAGTGAAGGAAACAATCAATAAAACTAAAAGGCAACTGACAGAATGAGAGAAGATATTTGCAAATGACACATCTGGTAAAGGGTTAGTATCCAAAATCTATGAAGAACTTATCAAACTCAACATCTAAGAAACAAACAACCTAGTTAAGAAATGGGCAAAAGACATGCACAGACATTTTTATAAAGACATCCAGATGGCTAACAGACATGAAAAGATGCTCAACATTACTCATCACCAGGGAAATGCAAATCAAAACCATGATGAGATACCACCTCACACCTGTCAGAATGGCTAAAATTCACAAGAAACAACAGGTGTTGGCAAAGATGCAGAGAAAGAGGAACCCTCTTGCACTGTCAGTGGGAATGCAAACTGGTGTAACCACTGGAGAACAGACTAGAAGTTCCTCAAAAAACTAAAAACAGAACCACCCTATGACCCAGAAATTGCATTACTAGGTATTTACCCAAAGGATACAAAAACACTTATTTGAAGGCCTATATGCACCCCAGTGTTTATAGCAGCACTATCAACAACAGCCAAACTATGGAGACAGCCCAAATATCCATCAACTAATGAATGGATAAAGAAAACGTGGTGTATGTATACATGTATGTATATACACATATATACACATATGCATACATATATGCACATATATACATACATATATGTACATATATACACATATATACATACATGCAATGGAATATCACTCAGCCATCAAAAGAATGAAATCTTTCCATTTGTGATGACAGATTGGAGCCAGAATGTGTTATGGTAAGCAAAATAAGTCAATCAGAGAAAGACAAATACCATATGACTTCATTCATATGTGGAATTTAAGAAACAAAACAGATGAACATGAGAAGAGGAAAAAAGAGAGAGAGAGGGAGAGAAGCAAGCCACAAGAGACTCTTAACGACAGAGAACAAACTGAGGTTTGATCTAGATGGGCTAGATGAGTGATGGGTATTAAGGAGGGCACTTGTGAGGAGTACTGGGTGTTGTATGTTAAGTGATGAATCACTGAATTCTACTCCTGAAACCAGTATTTCCCTGTATTTTAACTAAAATTTAAATTGAAAATGAAAAGAAGCTAATGGGACATGAAGTTGCCAAAAATAGTAATAGCATTAAACGGAAAAAAGATGCTTTATCGTTCCTGGCAAGAAGAACAAGACAATATTACTTATGGGGTGTAAAATGATAGTTCTCCCCACTCTAGGGCTAAGAAACATAACCTCCAAGAATGACTTGGCAATTTGTGACAATTGTTGTTTTTGTTAAGATCATCGCCTATGCACATTGGCATTAATAAGTTATATGAATTATCTTTTTATGGTGAAATATTTTCTGATTCCTTCATTTTGCTAACCAGAAACAAAAATCAGTAGTACACCATGAAAGCCTTAGGCAATTGCAGCCCACATATGTCTGTCCCATTCATTCTTATTCTACTTTCTGTAACTGTAGCCCTTTTTCTAGGACTGGAGCTCTGCCCACATTTCCATTATTTTTGGCTAGAGTCCTATTAAATGAAGGTGACTTTGAATTCCAGGCTCAATAAAAAGACCTCAGGATGGCTAGGTGATGTGAATAGTGAATGATTTACTGAGAATCTACTATTAACAAGGCACTGTTCTAAGTTCTTCATATATTTAATACATGATCTTTAGATAAGGTGCTATTATCATCATCTTATAGATAAGAAAACTGATGCTTAGGGAGTTTACAAAACTTACCCAAGGGGCAAGCTGCACAGCTCAGTCAGTTGGGCATCCAACTCTTGATTTCTACTCGGGTCATGATCCCAAGGTTGTGGGATCGAGCCCTATGTCAGGCTCCATGCTGAAGGCGTAGCCTGCTTGGGATTCTCTCTCTCTCTTCCTCTGCCCCTCTCTCCAGGTTACACGTGCATGCACTCTAAAATAAAATAAAATACTTTAAAAAAAACTTACTCAAGGTCACACCGCAGGTAAGAAACAGTTCTCCTTCCACTGCACCAACCTGCCTCTTAGATTCTAGTTCATTATAGGCTCTTCCCTTAGGGTCTGAATTTATCTCCAATTTCTCCATGTAGATATGGGAGGATTTCCCAAAACAGTGATCATTTGGAAGTGGTCACTTTGCATTGATTTTGGATCACACAGAGTTCTACCCACCTTTTCCTCCCAGAATGAACTTGAGAATATTATACTTGAGTAGCCCAGGTGTTTACTCCAGGCCAGCCCTCTATCACTGGACAACTTCTTCCCAGCCCCTAGCCTGTGCCCTGCTAAACAGATTTTATTGCTTCCCTGAAAACCCAATATTTCTGGATATCTAGGATACCAAAACCATGCCTACCTGAGTTTCATCATTTCACTGTAAATCTTTGAATGCTTAATCCTACCACTATAAAGGGAGGACACTGCCCCACTGTAAACAACACTTCAATAATAAATTGCATAATGATGAATTTATGCAATTAAATTTGAATTTTTCTGTGAAATGGAACATTCCAGTGAAATCTTTTTTTTTTTCAATAATAGTTTTCAATGTGAGGTCCTGGAAGGTGTAATGCTACGTGCAAAGAGATATACTGGGCTTCTATTGTGTATTTAAATTATTATACCTAGTCCCAGCTTAAAAAGGTTGAATTTATATGTACTACAGTTGTAAGACAGTCTTGTTTTCTTTTCATAATGAAGACACATACAGCTAGAACTCAGTCCAGGCCTACGCCAAATGCTGAAATAGTTGAAGTTGTCTTTGCTGATTCTTTACCTCTTCTGTGGTACCTCACCCTAGATATCCTACTATTGTCATGTGTCACCCACACATGCCCACAGAGAGTTCCCTAAACTCTAAACCTTTCCCATTTCCATTTTTGTGCCTATCAAAAGTGTCCAGGATTTTATTTTCTCTGTCATATTCTCTATTTCCAATCTCCCCAAAGCAAAAACAAAAACAAATCCACAATATATTCTAATTATAAGTGCTTTAGTATATTCCCCCTCAAAGATAACAAATTATCAGTTTGGTTCCCAAGATTGGAAGCTAGAGTCCCTGGTCAGAACAAGGAGGGTTAAGGTGAAGAATTTCAGATGACCACAAAAGCACAGAAGGTTGGACAGTTTGGCACACAGCCAAAGGATATGGCAGGTACAGATGGCAGCAGTCCAGTACCCAGGGATTCAGATGGCAGCTAATTGACAGGAGAAAACAACTAGGCAGGTGGCTAACAGCACAGGTTCAGCTATCTAAAGTCAGGTCAGGCACAGGGTCAGAAAACCAGTAACATTAAATCTGAGAAATAAGGAATTCATAGAAACTGAGTAATTTTGCCTGAGGAGCCTGGATTACTGAACCATTTCCTTCCCCAGCTTTGGCATAGTTTTATCCAGGCTATAGTGGTTAACTACAGGAGTCTGAGAATGAAAGCGATGTGACAGATTCAGATAAGGAGAAACCAGACAGCATCTGAGGGGCTAAGGTTAATAAGACCATTGACCAAGCCTCATGAACAAACATTGATTATTTCCCTCCTTCAGGAGAGGACACATTTATAGTATAAGGAGAACTGCAATGACTGAATCCATTCTAAATGCAATACTTAAGTCCATTCTACAGCAGGGGGGAAAAACTCACAAAGATTAATTCCACCTGAGAGCAAATGGCTGCACAGGTAATTGAGAAGGAACAGTCAAGAGAGGTTTCACAAGGGAGATGACATTTGAGCTTGACTGTAGAGCATAAATAGAACATTATCATACAGGATGAAGGACGTTCCAAACAGGGGGTACAGCATGAGCAAAGACAAGCAGGCTTGAAAATACACATTGTACTTGAGGACTTTTGGGTTGTCCAGTGTGTTCAGATATAGGCAATATGGTAGGAAACAGCAAAAACGAAGCTAGACTATAAGCATGTATACATACACAAGTGCTCACATACATATGCCTGTATATACATATATTCACATATGTATACATATTTGTATATTATATATAAATATAAATGAGTGCATAAATATAAATGTATATAGTTGTCAAACTGTAATCAGACAGTGAAGTCTTTGACTATAACCCTTAGGGAATGTGACCTTAAAGGAACACATTCAAAGGTTTTAATCAAGCAGAGAGGCATGATCAGTTTTATAAAATCAGTGATAACGATGCATAGGAAGGACTGGAAGGAGGGAACTACAGCACAGATAACAGACCCATCAAAGATCAGTTACAACAATCCACACAGAAGATCATGATGAGCTAAAGCAGGGCAGTGGTCACAGGGATAGAGAGGAAAAGGCAGTTTCTGGAGTTTTTGAGGGGAGAAATCAGCACAACTTACTAACCTATTTTACACAGAGGAAAAGAAACAAAGAGGTTCCTAACTTATGCAACAGAGGGTGATGAGATGGGAGTGCCATTAATGAAGACAAAGAAACAAGATTTGGGGAACAAGATTACAAATTGGATTCAAATTTGAAAAAACAAAAAACCAAAAAGCCTAGAACATAAGAATGAGCTTGTGCTATAAATTGAGGGTCCAGTATATTAGTAATGTTTGAATACTTGGGAATGTACAAAATCACCCAGGGAAAATGTCTAAAAGGAAACCTGGAGAAGACTAAATTTGTCTGCACATGAAAAGATGTGTCACTGACTACAAAAGTAACTGTAGAGACTTTAACCAAATGAATAATACCCAAGAGAGCAAGTCTTATATTTGAAATAGGTAAGAGAGAAGGGAACAGATCATGCTTAAAGGAGAGATACTGAAAAGTAGGAAAGGTTTTCTGTACTCAAATACACCATACTGACAACCAGCTACTCTATTCAAGTCTTCTTAGAAGAACAAGAAAGTGATAATGGTCTTTCCAGGCTCTCTTGTCCTATAATGCTTTCCTCTCAGATGTACTTGCTTAACTTCTATCTTGTTTACAGAATCCTGGCCTTTTTATGGGCTGATGCTGGCCTGGCAATGGCACCGTTGTCAAATAAAATGCATCTGAGTTCATGGAAACCAAATCTATCGTTGATATTATGCAGTCAACCTGTATGACAAGGTTCTGGAAACACACTAAATCTGTTGTGGCCAAAATCACCCTATGCAAATTAAGTCTTTACATTCATCCTTATCTCCTGGTAACAATTTAGATGTAATTCTTCAAGTTACTCGGTGACATATAGTAAATGGCCTCTTCTATTACACTGATCAGCAGCAAACATACATGTTAATTACCCTGACTATAGCAAACATTTCACAAAGTACATGTATATCAAATCATCACATGTACACTTTATATTCAATATTATCTGTCAGTTACACCTCAACAAAGCTGGAAAAGAAAAAATAAATATCCAGTTTATTATATGCTTGGAAACCTCCGTATTCTCAACAGGAAAGCTGGAATTACAAATGCACCTTACAGAGTTGTGAGGATCAAATATTTGTGAAAGTGTTTTATCAACTTTCAGTCATTTCATAATTGTTAGTTGCTATTAGTAGTATCAGACCCTGGGGTTTAATGTACAGTTAATGACACATAGAATTAAGTGATAAAGTGATTTTTGTTTAATTTTTACTACAGTTTATAAAAACAGTAAGACATTAACCCAAATATGTGACATTTTAACAGACAAAATTTGTATTCTGATGATCTAGCTGAAAAATAATCATAGAATTACACACATTCAATCAGCACCTATATAAATACAAAAAGAAACTCTAGCCCTTTCATTGTGAATAAGGAAATACAGTAAAGAAACCTGCCCACAAGAGCCTAAACAGATGTGTTTAATCAAATCAATAATATTGTGTGACTGATAAAAGTACCAAACATCAGTGAATCAATTTCATGTTATATTCTTGGAGTGATATTGTATAGGCATTATTTTAGCAGAAAACTTTGTCCCAAAATGCTTAATCAACACTAGATAAAATACATACAAGCACTGTTGTTCTACTAGGCTTCATAAAGAATCCATTCATCCTAAGGGAATACATTCTGGTTTCCACATCTCTCCACAATATTTTATATCTATGCTCAAGAAAAGCCCGGGGTGAAGAAAAAGATATGACTAAATGGTTGAACATTTTAGCAGCAAAATCCTTAAACTCATAGTAGAACAATGATGAGATTAGCTGTTCCAGAAGAAAATCAAAACTATGGAAAGTAAAGAAAAATTTATAGTCAGGGTAAGCAAAGTAAATGCAGGCTCCTACCTTTCACAAGAATATACCTATTTGTAAGGGCAAAAAAAAAATATGTTGACAATGAAGTTTATTAACTCTGTTCTCCCAAGCAATTGAGGGCATCAGGAAATACAATGTTTCTAAAAGAATACTTCTGTTCAAGAAATAAGAATTATCTATAAATGGGGCCTTTGTCTGAAAACACAGAACACAGAGATAAGAATCATTTCTATTCTAAAAGAAAGCTGCAGGTTGATAACAGTGGTGATCTATTTGGGAATACAGATCCAATTCTACTGCTCACAGTGCTTAATGTCTCCAGCATTTTCCAGCCATTTCCTTCTACGGAGGCCCAGGTACGATAGCATATGCTGCATGGGATGGCCATTAACAAAGAAATGTGGGCTTAGGACAAGAATCAATACCAGCTGTCATCTTACGTGATCACAAGATAATTTTTAAAGCCCAAATAATCTCCTTGATTTGGCGTATGGCAATTGAGCTCATTTTTCAGTAGCTAAAATCCATGACTACATATTTACCCCTAAACACATAAAAGGGAAACAGAACGCTGTATTTCTCAAGAAAAGCAGACTTGGCTTGCCTAGACTATAGATCAAATTAAGTGGGGCCATGAGGCAAATGAGCTCAGATTTGGGACAACAAATTCTGTCGATGAATTTGGTTCCATTAGACTTGGGTTACAAACTACACCAAAATAATGGGATTTGATTCCATGTGAGAAAATTATGGAGCTTAAAAAAAAAAAAAAAAAAAAAAAAAAAAAAAAAAAAAACTCTTTCCCATTACAATCAACCACTAAAGGATTCTGCAAGGGAAATGCACTCAAATGAATTAGTTGTATAACTGTTACTCTTTCATTAAAATGATTTAATAGTTCTACAAATGTCATGGCATTAGCATTTTATGCAAAGCTATAAAACAGTAGCAAGTAAAAAATCAACTGCCTTTAAAAGTCAGCACTTTTGGACTATGTTTATGAGACTACACGGTCACTTTGTGATATGAAATGGCAGCATTGCTAAGATAAATATTGCTTGCTGGCCAGTTTTATTTTGGGCAGAAGGCCATTAAAGGAAGGAGGCTGCCGAATTCATATTTCATTTGGATGGGCTTCAACAATTCATGTACATTGGCTTAATTCATCTAAGGAAAAGAGAAGCTTTTTGGAGTATCTCCTTAAGAGATTATTTAATTACATATTCCTACAAAGTTTAAACTACTCCTTTCAGGGCAGGCAATCTAAAAACATATTTATAGGCAGGTGATAGGCAGACATGTGATGGCAAAACAAACGACTTCCAGAAAGACAAAGGTGCTGACTCTGTTCACAATCTATCCTTAATCCACTGTATCTCTAAATAGATATTAGATGTTTTCCATCCTCATTAGAGTATGGTAGATGATGTTCATATTTTTCATTAGTTTTTCCAAAACTATTCCTTAAGCAAAATTTTGATAACAATTGTCAACACACTTAGGCTGGATAGTAGCCCACAAAGTTTAACTTATTAACTGCACATTAGCCAACTGCTAAAGTTTAATAGTAACAAGTACCTAGTGGTATGGCTGGCATTCAGATTAAAAATAAAGGTTTGGAAAAAATACATAGGAAGGAAGGAAGGGAGGGGTGGTAGGGAGAGACAGAAAGAAAAAGGTAGGTAGGTTTGGACTGTCATAATTTTGATTGTCAGTGGGTAAGATTTAAGTGGTTAGAACACTGTCAATGGTCCTTCAGTAGCTGATGCCACATGAGAGACTAGCTAACAAAAATGAGCAGGTAACAAAATAAGTCTCTTTTCTGTGTTATTGGCCTTCTTTGGCTAACATGTTCAATAACATGTAATGAAAGGAGACAGCATGATGCAGTGGGAGAACACTGAATTTGGAATATTAAGGTCTGGGTTAAAATCCTAGCTTGATCTTAGGAATTCACATAGCTTGTTTTTAAACTAGGAGCCTGGATTGGATGACATCTAAGATGGTGGACCAAATGGTATGGGGAAGGAGAGCACCCTATTACCACACAACAACGACAGGCCACTAGTGGCTTACCAACAATTATCAAGAGTAGGGGCACCTGGGTGGCTCAGTCGGTTGGGCGTCCGACTTCAGCTCAGGTCATGATCTCGCGGTTCATGAGTTCGAGCCCTGCATCCAGCTCTGTGCTGCCAGCTCGGAGCCTGGAGCCTGCTTCGGGTTCTGTGTCTCCCTCTCTCTGCCCCATTCCCACTCATGCTCTGTCTCTCTCTATCTTTTAAAAATAAATAAAGCATTAAAAAAAAAAAAGAGTAGTCAGAGGGTATAGGTAAACTCTGTGTGGCTCCTTAATATCTACCTAATTGAACTGATGTGGAAGTTCGGTCACAATGGATTGGAAGTGGGCTTTTCAAGCTCCTGTATGATCTCATTCCAATAGTAAGACAGTTTCATTTATTATCTTAAACTTCTAAATGTTATGTTAGCCTAATCACTTTTAAACTTTTTCTTTAATATTTATTTTTGAGAGAGAAAGCAGGAGCGGGGGGGGGGGGCAGAAAAAGAGGGGGACAGAGAATCCGAAGCAGGCTGCACACTGACAGCGGAGAACCCAATGCAGTGCTCACACTTACAAACCATGAGATCACGACCAGAGTCAAAGTCACACACTTAACCAACTGAGCCACCCAGGCATCCCAGTCTTTTAAAATTCTATATTCTAATATAATTATTAACTCCCACCAATATCTCTGTTTTTTATTATTAAAGTCTCCTCAAATTTAAAGGCAGGCAAACTGAAGCAGGAAATAAGGATGCAGTGAGTGAGTGTGAGAAACTGAGAAGTCTTCATGAGATCGACCCTAACTCTGTGGGTTCTAACTCTGTGGGACCTTTGATTATTACTGGATGCTTTATTTTTTTTTTTTTAATTTTAGAGAGAGAAAGCACACAAGCTGAGGAGAGAGGCAGAGGGAAGGAGAGAGGGAGAGGGAGAGAGAAAGGGAGGGAGAGGGAGAGGGAGAGAGAGAGAGAGAGGGAGAGAGAGAGAGAGACAGAGAGAGAGAGAGAGACAGAGAGAGAGAGACTCTTAAGCAGGCTCCATGCTCAGCACAGAGCCCGACACAGGGCTCAATCCCACGACCCTGGGATCATGACCAAGCTGAAATCAAGAGTTGGACGCTCAACTGATTGAGCTACCCATGTGCCTCTGATTTTTACTCGAAGCTTTA
Source organism: Neofelis nebulosa (assembly GCF_028018385.1). Lineage (NCBI taxonomy): Eukaryota > Metazoa > Chordata > Mammalia > Carnivora > Felidae > Neofelis > Neofelis nebulosa. Next base: position 31,989,339 of record NC_080793.1, read on the forward strand.
ATTGGAAGTCCCACCATATTGAGTCTTTCCCACTGCTATATGAATACATTTAATTTTGCTTTCTAAATCAAAAATGCAAGTAGTGAGAAAGCATATAGTAAATGTCTAAATATCTATTGCAGACTTTGGGATTCAGAAGGTAGTAGATAACATAATCTCTGACCTCCAGAAGTTTACAGTCTGTACTGGATATTTACCCAAAAAATATAAAAACACTAATTCAAAGGGATACATGCACCCCTCTGTTTATAGCAGCATTATATACAGTAGCCAAATTATGGTAGCAGCCCAAGTGTCCATCGATAGATGAATCGATAAGAAAAATGTGGTGGATAGATAGATAGATACAGAGACATAGATAGATACAGATATAGATAGCCACAAAAAAAGAATGAAATCTTACCATTTGCAACAACCTGGATGGAGCTAGAGAGTGTAAAGCTAAGCAAAATGAGTCAGAGAAAGACAAATACCATATGATTTCACTCATATGTGGAATTTAAGAAGCAAAACAAATGAGCCAAAGGAAGAAAAAAAGGGAGAGAGACAAACCAAGAAACAGACTCTAACTATAGAGAACAAACTGGTAGTTGCCAGAAAGGAGGTGGGTGGGGATGGGTGAAAGAGGTGAAGGGGGTTAAGAGTACACTTATCATGATGAGCAATGAGTAATGTATGGAATTGTCGAATCACTATATTGTACACCTGAAACTAATATAACACTGTATGTTAACCATACTGAAATTAAAATTTTTAAAATAAAAAGTAAAGTTTACAGTCTGATTAGAGATAAAAATGAAAAGTCAGTTATGTGCAGTGGTTTTCAAAATACAGTTTGTAAAAATTATTCAGGAACTTTAAGGATGCAGATTTCCAGGCTGCAGACCTAGACCCAGGGACTCCCAACAAGACAGTATTTCTGGGGTGTGTTCAGTAACTGAACTGAGTAACTTTAGTAACCGAGTGCTGCATTTTTAACAGTATCCAAATAGGTGATTCTAACTAATCCACATGGTCAGGCAACCACACACTGAAAAACACCACTGAGTAGAAGCTCAGGCTCCAGAGCCAAATAGTCTGGGTCTTACCAGTTTCCAGCTGTGCGACCTTGATTAAGTTACTCAGTTCTCCATGCTTTAACGTTCTCATCTATAAAATGAAGATAATAATAGCACCTGTGTCTTTAGATGGTGGTAACACTGGCACCCAGTAAGCACTTAGTAAAAGTTGTTCTTGTTTTTGTTATCATTAATATTATTATAACACTAGAAACTGATCAAGTGCTAATTGGCCTGACATTGTTCCCAGAATTCAATGATAAAAAAAGAGTTCTGACTAAGGGTAGGAAACGCTTTAAGGAAGAAGAGAGAGTTGAATCACATCTTAAAATCAGTGAAACGTTTGGATTATCAGAGAAAATAAGAAATTCTGGGTATAAGGAACATACTCAGCAAATTATCAAGGAAGGTGAGAATAAGGTGTGTGAAAACAGGGAGGGGAAGTAGCCCCTGAAGCGGAGGGCTGAAATGGGGAAAAGGGGGAGGTAAGCAGCCAGAATACTTAAAGCTCAGCAAGCCTCAAGTCCCCCCTTCTTTTTATTTTAGATACCTGTTTTAAGAGGCAGCTACATTAGAGACAGGCCCCCGCTTTAAGAAACAGGATATAAAAGATCCATTTATAGTAAGTTTCCTTTTTACAAAAATAATCCCTATTTACAAAATAAGTTATCACACAAAACCTTAATTCACTGTCTGCATTAAGGTTTAAGACACATTTCATTCACTAAAAATAAACAATTCAACATTCCAATAAAGGGCAATGAGCTTTTTCTGAAATCAAGAGACTATTTTATTTAATTTCGGGAACCTCAGACCCCAGCACAAGGCCAGGAACATGAGAATAGCTCTAAAACCAAATAGTTGCTCAACTATATACATATATATATATATATATATATATATATATATATATATCAAATAGTTATATAAAATAGGATACACATTTTTAAAAAGTTTCTTTCCTTTTGAAAGCTGCCACATCCATTTATTGTTCATATTCCCACGTGAGGCTACTGCTTTAAAAATGCAACCAGATTCATTGTTTTCATTTATACTGAGTGTCCATAACTATGTAAGGAGCAATAAATTAAATTAAATATTGTACATGTCAATAGTCAATCTGGATAATTCAATTGAAAATACACTGAACTCTCATTTGACTTCACAGGAATTTAAGTAACTTCATTAAATTTGTAATTTAGTGGATGAAAAGAAAAGCACAGTGCACTGAGGCACTAACAGCCTCCCCTTGTTTCTTCTTTCCTCGGGTTTCTGTGTACACAGATCCTTAGAGGTTTACTTACAGGTACAACTTGATCCTCCAGGAAATGTCCATCAAACATTTCTAAACCCCAAGAATGGAAGTATCCCCTACTGGTTCCTATTGCCCAAGAACTTCTTTTCTGATTTAGGATATTCCAACTTTTCTGTTTTTATCTTAGGAAAACATCAATGGAGCATACGGGATAGTTCATTTTTTTTTTCTTTGACTCCTCAAATGATGTCTTGAAACTTATGTTATGACCATACCGCACTCAAAACATATCCACCACAAAGGATACAAAAATACTGATTCAAAGGGGCACATGCATCCCAATGTTTATAACAGCATTATCATCAACAGCCAAACTATGGAAAGAGCCCAAATGTTCACTGACCGATGAACGAATAAAAAAGATGTGATATGTATGTATGTATGTATGTATGTATGTATGAATACACACACACACACACACACACACACACACACACACACTGGACTATTACTCAGCCATCAAAAAGAATGAAATCTTGCCATTTGCAATGACATGGATGGAGCTAGAGAGTATTATGTTAAACAAAATAAGTCAGAGAAAGAAAACTAACATGATTTCACTGATATGTGGAATTTAGGGAACAAAACAGATCAACATAGGTGAAAGAAAAAAGAGAGGGAGGCAAACCATGAGAGAGACTCTTAACTACAGAGAACAAACTGAGGGCTGCTGTAGGGGAAATGGGCAGGGGGATGGGCTAAATGCATGATGGGTATTAAGGACATTGGTTGTGATGAGCACTGGCTGTTATATGTAAATGATGAATCACTAAGTTCTACTCCTGAAACTAATATTAAACTATATGTTAAATAACTAGAATTTAAATAAAAACTTGAAACATTAGGGGGAAAAAAAAACCATATGGGCCAGAAGTTCATGAGGGTGTCACACTTCACTTTCATAGATGCTATCCATGTCCTGGAGACAGGGAAGCTGTGTTTATCACCTATAAAGCACAAACTAAATGTAGATTATGGAACTATGTCACTGAGGAATCAGTAACCAAGGGAAGGAGAGATGTCCATGTCGGTTATTAAGATATCCATTACAGTGGAAAGACTTGCTTTATAAAAGAACCACAACAGAAAAATGGGAATTTATCAGAAGTGATACTTTTACATTGCTATGCCCATAATTCCTACAATGAAAATATACCCCACTAATACAATTTGTAATCTTTGATGAACTAGAAAATGTCTTTGTTCCCACTACCATTCACTTCCTGTTTTTGTGAACTGGGGATAAAATGACCAACTTAAGCTTCACTTCACTAATTTGATTCCAGTTAATGCCCCAAGGGGAGCTATCAGCATGTCTCTTCCAATTGCCTCCTAGGGAACAAGAGAGAAATATTTGGCCTATTAAAAACAATGGACGCATTCACTTCTGTACTGGCCTGATGGGGACCCTGTGCTTCCGTTTACAACTGCCAGGTTCATTCAGCTCTTTGATTACCTTCTATCAGTGTGTTCACAACCAATTCAAACCAATAGTGGGAGACAATTAAATTCACTGAAAGAGCAGTTTTTATGGTCACACCTGCCTAATGTCACCCAGTCTTTTTTCATGCACATGTAATTAATACGGTTCAATGCCAATAACTCAGACTTCCAGCAATATAGAGTATGGTGGTAAGAACTCTGTTACTATCAGGGACTGAGCCAGGCCTGGGTTTGTGTTCCAGCTGATACACTTAGTACCCGTCTGCCATTTCAAATACTGTGACTCAATATACCTTCAATAGTCATGCTGTCTTCTTTTTTTTTTTTTTTTTTTTTTTTTTTTTTTTTCAACATTTTTTATTTATTTTTGGGACAGAGAGAGACAGAGCATGAACGGGGGAGGGGCAGAGAGAGAGGGAGACACAGAATCGGAAACAGGCTCCAGGCTCCGAGCCATCAGCCCAGAGCCTGACGCGGGGCTCGAACTCACGGACCGCGAGATCGTGACCTGGCTGAAGTCGGACGCTTAACCGACTGCGCCACCCAGGCGCCCCTAGTCATGCTGTCTTCTAAAATAAACAGAATGATGAAAGAATAGCAAGAAATATAATGATTACACTTGCTTTTGTATTAATAGTTACTGTCACTTGAAGCACTGTCACTGAAAGTCACTGCTTTTCAATATAGGCAGGGGCAGAGGAGCACTTTGAACTAGACATCTGTTCTTCAAACACTCATTTGAGTCATCTCTCTTATAAAAGATGAGCATGTACCTCTGCTCTGGCAGAAGAATATAATAGAAACATTTGTGCCTTACTAAGTCAGACCCCTTATAATACCCATTGGCAACTGGGCTGGTTTCTAGGAGAAAAGGTGAACCAATCTGCAGAAGGGTCTGATACACTCAAACCCTGTTCCCTGATTCAAAGTCAGGAAGATCAATGATGGCAGACCAGGGTGGTCCAGAATAAGACCCACAGGAAAAAAAGGCAAGCCCTCTAGAATAAAACTCTCTGTGGAAAGGTTAGCAATCCGAGCTCAAAGGCCTGAGATTCAGAAGTCAGGGGGCATGGAAATAACAATGCAGACCTAGAAGTCTCTCAGGACCCAGACATCCAAGCACAATGTTGTGTTTAGAGGACATTTGACTATAGACTAAAGAACATATGAGTATGGACTTAAGAATGATCTTGGAGCTCAACCATAAGGCACCACAGTGGTTGGCACATGAGTCTGGACCACTGTCATATTGCAAAGGGAAACATCAATATTCATGGGATACTAGAGCACCCAGCTTCAACAGCAGTGCTAGGAGTTAATAGAAAGCAATATCCAACACTTCTCGTTTCCCTCTAATTCTGGCATTAGAAGAAGAAATAACCTTAATTTCAAGAAGGTAAGCCTTTGGTAAGCCTTTGGAAAAACACTGGACATCTTTCTACTAGAATATCTGGGGTCTGAAATAATTAACCTGACAAAATTAAGGTGATATGACCATATTTGTACCCTAAATTAATAAAGTAAGCTACAATGGTTACACTGCAAAGGTTACAGTGCAAATGGTTACAAAGGCAGGATCTACACAGCCCAACTGGAGAAAGGACCAAGCACTGGCCTGTTGAAGAAGCTATGCCGGCAACAAACATACAACAATCTCCCAGCAGCATAGAACTGCCACCTTCTAAACCCATACATTTAGTTTATTATCTCCTTTGTTAGATTGCCAGTTAAGGTGGAAATCTGGGCATATCCCATTCCCAATGCCAATGTAGATTACTTAAAAATTTTTAATAGTATGAAAAGTATATGACATCTTCACACAAGAAACACTGATGTATGCAAAGGGAACTAGACGGAAGGGAAGGCTGACCATTCCCATGACTTCTCTCATGTGCTGGATGAATTTACTTAACAAGTAAGTGGAAGAGAGCTCAACAGAACCCACTGAGAAGGATAAGCAATTGAGGGAGGCAAAAGTGGTCTTGTGGGGTCATCGTACATCACATTTAACTCCCATCTGAGCCTTTAGAAAAACCATGGGTGCTAGAGACCACATCAAGACAGGACTCTGGGAGGGACTTACTCCTCCTAGCTCCCATCTAGAGGACTACTATGCTTGCCCTTGTACAGGGGCACTGCCATGACTAGCTCATTTTGCCACACATAAAAATATGGAATTGCCCGTATTGAAGTCTGATTGCCACAACAAACATGGAAATAAATGCTGGTTCTAGCTCCGACTCTTTCCCTACTAGGATGCTAAATCTTTAAACTAATTGGTAGCTTAAAGCTCCAGACAACCTAACATTTTCATTTTCTCTTTCTTCTTTATTTATGTCTGAAATATTTAAACAAGGATCCATATTCCCTCCATTAGACCCACTTCAACTCCCAGCAGATCACAGGTATTGACATTCTTCTGTAGGAAAAGCAAACAGGGGGAAAAAATCAGCAAACATGTAAAGTTATAAAATAAATCAAATTAAGGAGAAGGAACCACCTGAGGAATCAGAGCAAGTATGAAATATGTTTGAAATATGTGACCACCAGAAACAAGAGAGAATTTTAGGCATTTCCCAATACACATTCTCAAAAGATGAGTTGAGAAAAATGTTCACACATACATGAAACCACAACAGACCCTTAAGAAGTCATGGGGCGCCTGGGTGGTTCACTCGGTTAAGTGTCCAACTTTTGATTTTGGCTTATAATCTTTTGATTTTGATTATAATCTCACAATCTTGAGATCAAGCCCTGAGTTGGGTGTGGAGCCTGCTTAAGATATTCTCTCTCTCTCTCTCTCTCCCTCCCTCCCTCCCTCCAACTCTTCTCCCCTCTTGTGCACGTGTGCGTGCTCTCTATCTAAAAAAAAAAATTTTTTTTTAAAGTCACAATAGCCTGATGTCAAAAAAAATGAAGAAAACAACATACACTGTAATAAAAACATGCAGTGAAAACACCACGATGGATATAAGGAGTAACTGATCAGATCCTTCTAAAATGGATTACAGGGCACCTGGGTGGCTCAGACCAACTCTTTGATTTCAGCTCAGGTCATATCTCGAGGTTTGTGAGCTCACGCCTCACATGGGGCTCTGCACTGGTGGTGCAGAGCCTGCTTGGGATTCTCTCTCCCTTTCTCTCGCTTCCCCTCCCCACTCACTTCCCCTCTCTCTCTCTTTTAAAATAAATAAACTTAAAAAAATGTAATCAGGATTATAGAAATAAGATTGTAGAATTCAAAATATTCTCCCACAAATTCAGGAGAAATTGATTAACAGGCTAATTTAATGAAAGAAAGGGTAAGATATATGGAGAGATTAGAATTTTATCTATGTCAGATGTAAAAACGGAGGAGAGAGAGAAGAAATAACTGTTTAAAATTAGAAGCCAATGTCTTAAGATGAAGAATTCATTTTGCAAATCCCAAAGCCTAAAAGAGTACTAGGCAAAATTATTTAGATGTAACCTAGATAAAATTTTGAAGTTCAAGACTTGTGAAAAAATACGCAAGAAAACAATCAGAAATAAAAGTGATGTGCGAAAGAGCAAATATCAGATTGGTCTCAATCTTTATGAACCGAATTTTGAGGGAAAAAAGTATATCACATCTATTCAAGTAGTTATCTTCAAAGACAAAAAGAAATTTCAGAAATTTAAATATTCTGAAATTAAAACACTTATGTACTCTTCATGAAAAAAACATCTAGAGTATATATATAACTGAAAATGAAAGCAAAAATTCAAGAAAAGAAAAATTGATATTACAAAAGAAAGTAGTTAGTGAAATACAGTCTAGTTAACATTTGGACAAAAAATTAATGTAAATGTCAAATTATCATTAAAAGGCTGTGTGTTGTCCAATGTAAAAATGATAATTGTTTAATAATCTGGATTTAAAACTCCAATTTACAACAAAGAGCAGCAAGTGGAGAGAGGAAGCAGGAAGTAAAGGCATAGTAAGTTTCCCAAAGAAAGGAGTGGGCTCAGAAGAGCCAATGTTGCTTTTCTCTTTGAACTCCAAGTTCAAAGTCATGTCAATAGCTTGAAATTGGCCTGGGGGGAAGCATTTACACCACCGAAATCAGCAAATATTACCAATAATATTTTCTTTTTTTCCTCAGAGAGCCACTATTGTCCCACAGGGTATAGTCAAATACCTAGTCTTTTTTTTTATTTTATATTTTTATAGTGTGGTAAAACACACATAACATAAAATACACAATTTTAACCATTTTTAAGCATGCGATTCAGTGGCATTAAGTACTTTCACAATGCTGTACAACCACCATCACACCATTTAAGAAAGTCTTAAAGTAGTCAAGTAACTTAAACTTACCAATCCGGCCAAAAGGACATGAAGTAAAAGGCAATTTCATCAGGAACTGAAAACCCAGTGTCTAAAGAATCAGACAACAGGATGGACTCAAGGCTGTGGACAGTAAACAAATATCATGGAGCTGCATGGCTTTCCATTACAATGGCTATGGTCAGGAGCTGGGGTGGGAATTTTGCCTCCTTAATGTACCTAGCTAGGGATAGGGGTTGTAGAGGAGAAGATGTGGTCTCAAGAGATTCAAGCTGACTCTACATTTCAAACAGTCCCCTAACTTAGCCCTTTTATCTTTTGAATCAAACAAACCAGAAAGGTGCAAGAGTAGTTTCCAACATGGGCAATATACTGGAATCGCCACATCAACTCTTAAAAAGCAGAAAGGTGCAAGAGTAGTTTCCAACATAGGCAATATACTGGAATCACCAGATCAACTCTTAAAAAGCACTGATACCCAGGCCCACCCAGACCAATTGCAACAGAATCTGTGGGAATGTAGCCAGGACTGAGAGCCACCAGTGTAAAGCCACAACTTTCAGTAAGGGACTGCAAACCTGCATGAGTCTGCATCAGGTAAGGGACTCCCCCCTCTACTGTAACTTACCTTGTGAACATCATTCCAGGGAGTCAGAAACCACAGAGGGAAAGAACATGAAATGGAAAGACACACAGTTCATAAACTGAGCATCAAATTGACAAGGAAAGCAATGGAGGCACCTCCCGAAGCACCACCTCAGCCAAGATTAAGCCAGTAATTTAAATCCAAATTAGAAATTGGCTAAATCTTCCACCGGTTTCATTTCTTCCACTCAGTTCTTTCTGTTTTTGGCTTTGTTTTCTCCCTAGAGGTGATCCCTGTGGATTGTGCCAAACAAGTCTATTCTGATCGATTCACTGCTATTAAGATATTTTCTAAGATTACCCGGCCTCTGTGGGATTATTCAGAGAATTTCCAATCCATTCAGAGGTAGCAAACCTATAAAATGCTGGAATGCATTATCAGAAGGCTGCTGTAAGATACCAGTTAATAATACATTGTCTTCCCACAAATGGGCTAGGACAGAAGCCCTGAATAGCCCAGGATGTTACTGAAGTTGGTTTCAGCTGGCTGCCAATGCTTCTCAAAATAAATGTACAGCCCAGTCCACTTGAAAGATGAAACATTAGAAACAGGTCCTAGTCTGAGCTCTGTACTCTCCTTGAGAAGGTGGAAAAGGAAAGTGAACCAGCAATAATTCTCCTAGAAAACAGAAGCCAATATGGGAAGCTTTGGCCAAACCTAGGCCAGCTGTGTGGCACCAACTACCCTTGAAATATTTATTACCAGATGAGACACTTGTTATGGGTTGGACTGTGTCTCCCAAAACGATGTTGAAGTCTTAATCCCTGGTACCTGTAAATGTGATCTTATTTGCAACTAGGGTCTTTGCAGATGATCAAGTTAAGGCAAGGTCATTAAGATGGGCCCTAATCCAATATGACTGGTGCCCTTATAAACCAGGGAAATTCTGATAAAGAGACAAACATTTACAGAGGGAGGATGACGTGAAGACACAGAGAGAACATCATCAGCAAGCTAAGGACCACCTGAGGCCACCAAAAGCTAAGAGAGCAGGCACTGAACAGAGACTCCCTCCTAGCTCTCAGAAGGAACCAACCCAGCTGACACCCTGATTTCTGACTTCTGGCCTCCAGAACGAAGATAATAAATCCCCGGGTCTAAGTGACCAGGTTTGTTGTACTTTGTTACAGCAGCCCTGGGAAACTAATACAATCATCAAAATACAGTATTGGTTTAAAACCTGGTGGACCATTCAAAACCAGACCACTAATCCAGAGGACTAGGTAAAAAGAGGCATTCAAATATGTAATTCGAAGAAGGCAGGCACCAAACAGAAGTGATTAGAGAAAGCTAACAGGGTGGAGGAAACAGAACCAGGAGCAATCACAACACTGAAGAGGAAATTAGGTTCACTTCCTGAACATGGATTTAGAGGCCAGGTACTGCCCTTGGTGCTGGGGATTCAAGAGCAAATAAGGAGTTACTCATCATCTGCCCTGCTAGCCTTTTGTAGATATGGTGTGCCAAGATAGTAAGCAAAGCACTTTGGGATCAAAGGGGTGGGGAGGCTCACAGAGCAACCTGGGATTTGGGGAAGACTTCCTGGAAAATAGGATATCTAAGCTCAATCTTGAAGGATGAGAAATTGACAGGATGGGCCAAAAGATGCCCATTTTCATAAAGAATCCAAGGGCCTCTTGATAGAGTGTCTAACAGGATGTGATTTTTTTTAAGAGGAAAGAGGCACAATCTTCACATACACATTTGAACATAAAACACCACAAGTTTGTCACCTTCAGAGCTGCAAAACACCCAAAGTAATAACCAGCAGAAACAGTCACTACATTGTAGAGCAGAGGAAACTGTGACCAGTGGGAGAAACCGACCTCAGCATGTGGGGGTATGAGGGCAGGAGGAATAAAAGTACATGTGCCATGCTGTATTTGTTCATGATACACATGAGACACCCCACCTTTGAGAACTACCAGAAAAACATAGAGAACTTTGCAGGAACTCATGACAGCAAGTGGGAGCAAGTCAGAGAAACTACAGCAAAAATGAAAATAATAAGGATCCCATAGGGTTGTTGTAAGAAATGAAGAAAGAATGAGTAATATTTCAAAGCAATTGGGATATATCACCCCCACTCCATCTATCAATGTTTGATCCTATCTGCATCTGTGTTTATCATCTTATGTTGTCATCATTCTCACTTACCAATATTCATTTCTTGAAAGCAACCTATTTTGGGAATGATGGCTCTGTAACACGAATGAGACTGATTTAATGACTGGCGAGTAGCAATCTAATGGGGATCATGGTGGCTGCAAGCCTGAGCACAGACAGGAATGGCATGGACCTCCTTTGTGCTGCAGCGCTCGGCTAATTGGGTCTAATGGAGGAGCTGGAGGTATTCTCCTTACGTTTTCCTAATGATATTAATGTCTTCATGAGGTTAATGAAACTGCTAACATGGGCTGACTGTGAATGGTTTTGTGTATAATATAAAACCATGTATTCTGAGTCTTATCCAAACACTAGGGATTATTACTGTTGTGGCTCGTTTTCTCTATAAAATCAAGGATGGTTGGGGGGGGGGGGGGCTTATTTTTCCTTCTAAGAGCCAGAATCAAAGACCACTAAGGATCTGATTTGATTCAGAAATTCCTAGACTGCTAGGTGGACACCATCTGGGGGCGGGGGGGGGGGGGTTGGGAGGGGGGGGGCGGGCAGCGCGGGGTCGTTAAAACTATAGCCCTGGTTTGGTCATATCCTTTATGGTCTCTACTGCCCCCTGCTGGCCTGAAGAGGGAGGAGCGGATCTCCAGCACCCCCATGGGAGATGGAAAGCACCTGAAGACAAGATAAAATATAAACAGCTATTATTTACTATCACTTACTACGTGCTTTCTAATTTAATACTCACAACATTCCTGTGGGGTAGGTCTTGTTATTGCCATTTTACAGATGCAGAAACCTATGTTCAACTAGTAAGCCAAGTTACCCAAGGACACAGAGCTTATAAGTGGCAGAACCAGGACAAGGGATAAATCTGTCTGGCTCACAACTGTCGTTACACTCCCACCAGGGCATATAGTACAGTAAAAGTACCCATACTTCAAAACCAGATAAATTTGAGTTTTGGGTTTTTTAAATTTTTTTTAACATTTATTTATTTTTGAGAGAGAGACAGAGAGTGAGTGGGGTCGGGGCAGAGAGAGAGAGAGAGAGAGAGAGAGAGAGAATCTGAAGCAGGCTCCAGGCTCTGAACTCTGAGCTGTCAGCACAGAGCCTGATGCGGGGCTCGAACTCATGAACCATGAGATCATGACCTGAGCTGAAGTCGGATGCTTAACCGACTGAGCCACCCAGGCGCCCGAAGTTTTGATTTTAATCCCCCAACTTAAGAGCTGTCTAACATAAACTTTCAATAAGTCATTAAATCTATTTAAATTTGCTGAACTTGTTTTCTTTATCTGTATAATGTGAATCATACCTACCTTGGAGGATTGTTGTGAGGGTTAATAATAAAGTAAGCAAAAGATAGGACCTAGAGTACAGTGGCTGCCCAACAGATGGTGGGTCCTATTTGGAGCTAGAGACAGAAGGTGGACAAGCATCAGCCTTCCTGTGGCTCGGTGGCTGGTTCACTCAGGTCCCCAGGAGGTTTGTAACTCAAAGCTCAAAAAATACCAGAATGCTCAAGTAATGATGCCAATATATCTGAATGGCTCATTAACACTTACAAACCACTTTTGTGTATATTTTATTTGATCTTCACAAATATGTAACTACAGATGCATAAATATGCCACAATTAATTGAAGAAATTCACAATATGCCCAGCATTACTCTAAGCATATAAAATACATTGCTGAATGGAATACTACGTGGCAATGAGAAAAAATGAAATATGGCCTTTTGTAGCAACGTGGATGGAACTGGAGAGTGTGATGCTAAGTGAAATAAGCCATACAGAGAAAGACAGATACCATATGGTTTCACTCTTATGTGGATCCTGAGAAACGTAACAGAAACCCATGGGGGAGGGGAAGGGAAAAAAAAAAAAAAAAAGAGGTTAGAGTGGAAGAGAGCCAAAGCATAAGAGACTGTTAAAAACTGAGAACAAACTGAGGGCTGATGGGGGGTGGGAGGGAGGGCAGGGTGGGTGATGGGTATTGAGGAGGGCACCTTTTGGGATGAGCACTGGGTGTTGTATGGAAACCAATTTGACAGTAAATTTCATATATTAAAAAATAAAAAAAAAATTAAAAAAAATAAAATAAAATAAAAAATACATTGCTGAATTTCACCTTCATAACAATCCCACAGGTTGGTATTATTTTTCCCATTGTCTAGATGCAGAAACTGAGGATCAGAAAGGTCAAGTAACCACCCCAGAATCACACTGTACTAAGTAGCTGAGCCAAGACTTGAACACTGGCGAACCTGACCACAGAGCTCATTTCTCATAACCTTCAAGATACACTGCCTTCTTCTGAAGCAGGCAGGGCAAGTATTACATTTTTACTATACACATAGAGATGTTCTGATTCGCATTAAGGTAAACAACTTGTTTTAGTACTCACAAGTTGTATTCGTGAAAATTAAGCCTGAATGGTGACCAGGGGTGTCATTTAGACATTGGCACAAGAAGGTTCCAGGTGTGTCAGGTTTGCAATGTGACATCTGGAGAAGAACCTTATGAAACTACTCATTATCCAAAAGTATTAACATCCAAAGATAAATTCATAATAATGGAAAAAACCAATTATTCACTGAAACTGGAATGAGCAATGAGGCATGAAAAAAATATATTATCTTTTTGCAAATATGGCCCAGTACTTTTACTATAAATTAAAATCTATGATAAATTGCAAATAAATTAGATGGACATCTGCAGCAGAGATTAAATAACCAAAGAAAAACTGCACATTTGGGGAATTTTAAGAACATGGAAACCACCTAAGAGAGATGGCTTTCCTTGCAGATTGTTTAGTGGATCCATTTCTTATCTAAAATCTTTTAAAGAACAATTGTGATGGCTCCCACTCACTAGCTCCTTTGAATATGAAGGATTTTCTAAGAACTAGACGGTGAGGACAGGTACCTCCAGCAGTTAATACAGAAAATGCCATTGTCATAATGTCAGATACATAAGGACACCGCAACTCAGGGACTATAATACAGATATATAACGTCTACATACAAATTTATCAAGTTGTGAATACAAGTCTGAAACTTGTAACCATAACATATAGCAAATCAGAATGGAAAGGGAGGCCTTCATAAATATTAATTTCCTCATCTTTAAAAATGGCTTAGGTGTCTATATATCTCAAGATCAGCTTCGTATTTAAAATGAACAGTGAAAAGAGGGGCACCTTGGTGGCTCAGTCGGTTAAGCATCTGACTTTGGCTCAGGTCATGATTTCACAAAGAACTTGAGTTCAAGCCCTGCATTGGGCTCTGTGCTGACAGCTCAGAGCCTGGAGCCTGCTTCAGATTGATTCTGTGTCTCTCTGGAGCCTGCTTCGGATTCTGTGTCTCCCTTTCTCTCTGCCCCTCCCCTGCTCATGCTCTGTTTCTCTCTCTCTCAAAAATGAATAAACATCAAAAAAAATTTTAATGAACAGTGAAAAGAATGGAAATAATATATAAATATAAATAAATTAACATTTTGTTTCTTAAAAATTGTATATAAAGGAAAACACTTGTTAAATTACTGGAGATCTTGCTATTTAAACTAAACCTGTGGCTTCTCCCTTCCCTTTTATAAAGTGAAAATAACTTAATGTTCTTCAGTCCCTGTTGTTTTATTTTTAATTTTAACTTACGTTTTTCTTTTATTTTTTTTTTCTTTTATTTTAAATATTTCTATTTCTTCAACAAAGGCTTTGAAGTCCAATAAATAAAGTGTATTAACTGAGAAAAGTCTTCCTGAAACACAAACTTTCCTGCTTTGCAAGGGGAGTTACCCTTTCTGTGACCACAGCATGAATAAAGACACACTTGGACATTCAGCAACACTGAGCCAGGAAGTTGCCTACATCTCATAAACCACTATGAGTTACCACAACTTCAGAATAAGACAGAGAAATAGCAAGTGTCCACAGTTAAGAAGGAAATCTCCTATCTATGGTGAGAGATGCTTTCATGTAGGGAGCAAAGGCAGCCTTGCCAACCAATGGACATCCCAAATTCCCAGCCTCTCCTCTCCACACCTGTAGCATTTCCTGACCAATGGAGAAGCATAATTTTATCCTATACACCTCCCTTCACAGGTTATTATTTCTGCTCTTTCCCATTCCTGTTGATTGCATCATGTATGTAAGACTTTCTTCTATCCCCAATAGTGAGTCTCTTGGCAAAGCTAAAGGCTTTTCTTTAGTTGTCTCTTGAGACATATAGAAACTGGGAGTTGAGGGGCGCCTGGGTGGCGCAGTCAGTTAAGCGTCCGACTTCAGCCAGGTCACGATCTCGCGGTCCGTGAGTTCGAGCCCCGCGTCAGGCTCTGGGCTGATGGCTCGGAGCCTGGAGCCTGTTTCCGATTCTGTGTCTCCCTCTCTCTCTGCCCCTCCCCCGTTCATGCTCTGTCTCTCTCTGTCCCAAAAATAAATAAAAAACGTTGAAAAAAAAAATTTAAAAAAAAAAAAAAGAAACTGGGAGTTGAGGGGCGCCTGGGTGGCGCAGTCGGTTAAGCGTCTGACTTCAGCCAGGTCACGATCTCGCGGTCCGTGAGTTCGAGCCCCGCGTCAGGCTATGGGCTGATGGCTCGGAGCCTGGAGCCTGTTTCCGATTCTGCATCTCCCTCTCTCTCTGCCCCTCCCCCGTTCATGCTCTGTCTCTCTCTGTCCCAAAAATAAATTAAAAACGTTGAAAAAAAAATTAAAAAAAAAAAAAAAAAAAAGAAACTGGGAGTTGGGAAAGCTCTGTTTAGAAGAGCCAAAGCAGACCTAGGTGCTCTCCATACCTTGGGTTGGACCATGGCCCCTGAAGCAGGCAAATGGGCCCAGAGTGTCCATGTGTCAGAACAAAGCCTTATCTTCCTTCCAGCAAGGAAGCTTTCAAAACCCAGCCAGTACAGTAGCTGTCCACCAGACCAAAGTAAATGTCCAGCTTCAACTTCATATATATGTATGTAGGAGGATAATTTTCACATTTTACTGTGTACTTTCGTCTGGGTGAATAAAATCTCTTCTAGAAAAGAAGGTTGGGGGAAATGCTTTTATTTTCAGAAATTCTTAAAGGGTAAAATCTACCCACACAGCCTAGAGAAGGAAATCAATCAATCCGACACCAGAGCTAAGATTTCACTATATAGTAAGTGTGAGCTGGGAGGGAAGCATGGCAGGGATTCACTTGCCTCCTACATGGTCTCACTGGGAGCCAAGACTGCATTCCATAGTAGGACACTCCAGGCAGCCCTCTGTTCTGCCTCTGAACACAAGAAGTCTAACCCAGGAAGCAAGTCTAACCCAGGAAGCAAGACACATCATTCTACAGCACCTTCCTGAACTGCAGTTTATAAAATGGGATTAGTGTTTTTTTCTAACTGTATAACATTGACTAAATGTTAATGAGTATTATTATTATCTGGAATAAATACACTAGAACTTAAAAAGGAAATGTGCCAAGTTGTATGGTGCATTGTGAAGACTGGACCTAAATTTAGAAGACCTGGGCTCTCGCACTGCTATATACTACCATGTTCCCAGTGTTCTCTCTGGTTCTCAGTTTCCTCGTCTGTAAAACAAAGTGATTCAAAGTTGTGAACTGGCAGTCCCTGGAATGACTGCCCTGTTTCTCAAAAGTTTAATTTAATCATATTTAAATGGAGGACATGCTGTCCAGGCGGCCAGAGCCCCATCACTTTTTTTTCTCATAACTGATCCTCCTTTACACATTTATGAAACCAACCTAGCCCTGAAAAATTTGGGCTAGAAATGCTAAAATCTCAAAGAATATTTCCCAGTCTTAAAAAAAAAGAAAAAAAAAAAACTACAGTGTTTTCACCCAAGCAGCCACAGCTAGTATTTCCTTGTTCCCTCCCTATTTGAATATCTCAGCTTGAGCTACATTTTGAAAATGAAGAGATAAAGGCAGTCCAGCACGAGGAAGGAAAGTATTGTAAAGTATGACACTGGGACGTGTCATGCCACATCATGGAGATGTAAACAGTCGTGCATGACTATACAGAAGAGTGTAGGGGGAGAAGTAAAGGGAATAGAAAAATTGAGGTGAGAGGCTTAGCAAGAGGCCAACACTGAAAAGAGTTGTGAGCTAGGCTGAAAACCCTGAACTCTGTCCCAAAAACTGAAAAGAGATGGTGGGGGGAAGGGGAGAGGGAGGTCACTGAAGGTTTTTAACCTGTTGGATTTCTATTTTAAGCCTCTCTACTCGAGAGGCTGCATGGAAGACAGACAAGTACTTTCCCCATTAGTAAAATAAGTTGTGTAGAACAAGGGTTCACACTGCTGGCTGCATATTAGAATCACCTGAGAAACTTGTAAAAGCACTGCTAACCTAGCCTGATGCTAAGAGATTTTTATTTAGTTGAGGGGGTAGAAACAGGTACGATATTTTTTCTTAAATGCTGAAACCTTAAAGATTCTTCTCGCTCTGAAATTCTATCAACTGTGTCAAAGGAGGTTCTTACCATTCAAAGTGAAGCGTGGTAAAAGCCACTTCCTTTATATCCTCAGACCCCAAACCTGGAACAACGTTTGGAAAGTACCTCCAAACAACTTATATCACTTCTTCTTCTTTAAATTGGTTTAATCCTTGAGCGTATCAAGCTTCTCTCTGAAAAAGCACAGGATTATTTCAGAGAATGATTTCAAACTCCTATTTTAGAATTTCACACTGTTAAATCATTTAGAAGTGAAAGACTACCAGCACCTCCCAAATAAACGGAAAACTAAAATGAAATATAACAAAGTCTATTCACATCTTATAAGGGATTCTTTTTAATCAATCAGTCAATGAGAATATACATAAAACCTGAGTCTGTGTAATATTTCCCAAAATGAGTTACTCCAGCCTGGTAGGAAAGCAGCTCTCTACTCATTTTCTGCCTCTCTCTTCCCCTAGCTTGAACCTGAAGACATTTGCTTGTTTGCTTGCTTGCCAGTTTTCAAAGCTATTGAGCACTTCCTATGAGCCAAGCATCGTGCCAAGGACTTTACAAATATACATCACCATTTTATTAATGTAGAAACTGAAAAGAGGAAAAATAACTTCCTGAACAACACAGAGCTGGTAAGAAGCAATGCTAGAATTTGAACCCAAGTTCATCCTCCCAAACCCATGTGCTTCACCATCACCCTGCAGGGTACGGCCATTCCTCCCTACTCTCTAATGACATCTTGCCATCTACCCACACCCCCACACCCTCCCTGACCTGTGGATGATTCCACTTTGAGTTCACTCGAAGGATGTGAAGAGGTAAATTAAGAACAGACACACATATAACCCAGATCATCTGATCCTCTCTCAGGGGGTGATCCCTCAGAATGCTGAAGCAGGGTGCCCCTCTGCTGTTAAAGATGATGTAGATGTGGGTTAAGAACCGAGGGCCAGGAAGATTCAGAGGGCCTCCTTATAATAAGGAGACCAAAGCTTGAGATGAATTTGTCCCTTATAAACAAACAACTGTACCTCCTGCTCACAAAGAAAACGCTTCTGCTCCATGGGTCTATCCCCAAAAAAAAGCCTTCAACTAAAAGAAGCAAGACTTCCATGTCAGTTTTCAAAATTTTGTCCAAATTCAACGCACAGAATCATTACAGTGGTCCTGAAATCAGCCTCCAGGCCTCTGGTTTGATGTTATTTTCCTGTGTTCAGGCTGTTCGCATTAAACGGAAGCTGTGACCTCTATGGCTACCGCCCTCTTCTAACTGCGATTGTGAGAAGGAATGTCTCCTTATATTAGGCATTAAAATGATGCTGAACTTGCTGCTAAGAATCCACAGCCTTGGATGCTTTCTTTCTTTACTCAGAAATTATAAAACATTTAGGGACCCCTGGGGCAAGTTAATCATAAAATATTCAGCAACATCTGTGCCCTATTATTTACTGACAGACTAAACCCAGAAAATATGGCGCCTGTATCGCCGGCTACCCTTCATCACGTGGGCGCGCACACAGTGGCTGGAGGCGCTGTTCTGCAGTCCTTTGCCTCTTTCTCACTCAGCCCTTCTCCCCAGCACCTCAGTCATGGGCTACCAGTACAAGCCGAAGATTATAGTCTCCCCAGGCAAAGCAATTTCTAACAAATGGCTCCCGGTCCTGCGGGGATAGGGCTGTGTGCCTCGCCTCAAGAATTTACCCAGGTGAGTGGCAGGAAGATTTGATCACAGCCTGTGGAGGGAACTGCAGTGACCCCGGTGAGAGCGCCCCCTGGAGTCTGTGCACACGCACGCACATGCGCAAGCTTCAGGCTGCTCTGCCCCAGAAACAAAATCCCATAGGAAGGGTTACAGACTAGAGGTTAAGGCACTTGCATTCTGTCAGGCAGTCAATAAACGCACAATCAACACCTTCTCTGTGCCGGGTGCAGTGCTGGGCTCTGGCTTCTGGTCCTGACTGTGCTGCCTTGTGACCCTAATACCGTGATCCTCAGTGTGGGTTTCAGGATGGAGGGTGAGGGGAACAAGATAGCCACGTGGAGCGCTGTTGTAAACTACAGGGCCCTTCTTATTACCGAATTCTGATAAACAGCTCCCCTCTCCACCACAATCCCCTCCCACTCCCAGCTGCATTTTTATTTTGGAAAAAGTTCCTCACAGTATATAGCTGGTCCCTTCAAGAACTATGAATTAGATCCTTTGTAAGCAGAGTGACCATACATACACCCAATTTGTCCAGGACAGTTCCAATTGACATCTGTTCTCCTGACTATTTTATTAATAACATCCTTTTTCCCTCTCAGAGGTGTCCCAGTTTAGGAATGTACTTTATATGGTCACCCTTTATAAGGGCCTTTCCAGATTTAATGTGACTTTCACACACCCATACCAAAGATTTCAGGGCTTCTAGAAACTTCCCCACAAAAATCTCCCTAACTATATTTTAAGAGTCCCAACTGAGAAGTCTCATCACATTGTGTTTCTATCAGACAACATTGCTATAGACCCTTGCTGCTTAAAGTGTCCTTCACAGACCAACAACTTGAATATCACCTGGAAGCTATTAGAAAACAGGATCTCAGGCCCCATCACAGGTCCACTGAATTAGAATCTGCAGTTAAACAATATCCCCAGGTGATTCATCTCTACACTGAAGTTTGAAAAGTACATAGGACTGGAATAGACATTTTTCCAAAGAAGACATACAGATGGTAAACAGACACTTGAAGAGATGCTCAACATCACTCATCATCATGGAAATACAAGTCAAAATCACAATGAGATATCACCTTACACCTGTCAGAATGGATAGAATCAAAAAGAAATAACACGTGTTGGTGAGAAAGGAGAAAAAAGAAAATGGGAGAAAAAGGAACCCTCATGCACTGCTGGTGGGAATGTAAACTGGTACAGCTACTGTGGAAAATAATATGGAAGTTCCTCAAAAAATAAAAATAGAGGGGCACCTGGGTGGCTCATCGGTTAAGTATCCGACTTCGGCTCAGGTCATGATCTCACGGTCCGTGAGTTCGAGCCCCGCGTCAGGCTCTGTTCTGACAGCTCAGAGCCTGGAGCCTGTTTCAGATTCTGTGTCTCCCTCTCTCTCTGTTCCTCTCCTGTTCATGCTCTGTCTCTCTCTGTCTCAAAAATAAATAAACGTTAAAAAAAATTTAAAAAAATAAAAAATAAAATAAATAAAAATAGAAATACCATATGATCCAGAAGTACCATATAACACCAATTCTACTATTTACCCAAAGAAAACAAAAACACTAATTCAAAAAGATATACGCACCCCTATATGTATTGCAGCATTATTTACAATAACCAAGACCTGGAAGCAACCCAAGTGTCCACTGATAGATGAATGGATAACGAAAATGTAATATATGTGTACACACACACTCACACACACATATATATTAGCCATTTAAAAAAAAAATGAGATCTTGCCATTTGCAACAACATGGATGGACCTAGAGAATATTATGCTAAGTGAAATAAGTGTGACAAATACCATATGATTTCACTTATATGTGGAACCTAAAAAACAACATGAACAAACAAAGCAGAAATAGACCCATAAATACAGAGAACTGATGGCTGCCAGAGGGGAGTGGGATGGGGAGTGGGGGATGGGGAAAATGGGTGAAGGTGAGTGGGAGATACAGGCTTCCAGTTATGGAATGAAAAAGTCGTGAGGATGAAGGGTACAGCATAGAGAATATAGTTAGTGGTACTATAATATCTTTGAATGTTGACAGATGGTAGCTACATTTCTGGTGAGCACAGGATAATGTTTAGAATTGTCAAATCACTGTGCTGTACACCGGAAACTAATGTAACATTGAGTGTCAACTACAATTTTAAAAATCTCATTACATTAAAAAATTTTTGAAAAGCACAGTTCAGGGGTCAAATTTTTTTCTTTAAAAGGCTGGATCATGTGGTGCTGAGTGGTTCAGTCAGTTAAGTGGTCGATTCTGGATTTCCACTCAGGTCTGATCTCACAATTCCTGAGTGTCGGGCTCTGCGCTCACGGAGCCTGCTTCAGATCCTCTGACTCCCTCTTCTGGCTCTCCCCCACTTGTGCATACATGCGCGTGCCTCTCTCTCTCAAAAATAAACGTTAAAAAAATTTTTTAATAAATAAAAGGCTGGATCATAAATAATTCAGGCTTTATGGGTGATACAGTCTCTATCACAACTACTAAACTCTGTCATTGTATTATATATAAGTGAATGAGTGTGGCTGTGTTCCCTTGAAACTATTTACTGGAGCACCGGGGTGGCTCAGTCGGTTGAGCCACCAGCTTCGGCTCAGGTCATGATCTCACGGTTTGTGAGTTTAACCCCCACGTTGGGCTCTGTGCTGACAGCACAGAGCCTGCCTCCGATTCTGTGTCTCCCTCTCTCTGTTCCTCCCCCACTTGTGCTTTGTCTCTCTGTCTCTGTCTCCCTCTCTCTCTCTCTCAAAAATAAACATTTAAAAAAAAAATTTTTTTTAAAGAAACTATTTGCTGAAACAGGCCATATATTTACTATGGGCTAGACCAGTGGTTTCTCAAATGTTAGTATTCATTAGCATCACTCTGGGAACCTGTTAAAACTTGCTTGCTCATCCTTGCCCTCAATTTCTGATCAGGTTTAAGCAAGGGTCTGGGAATTTGCATTTCAAGCAAGTTTCCAGGTGATGCCAAAGCTGCTGGACCAGAGACCACAACTTAAGAATCACGACTCTAGAGTTGTGATTTTCAACTCTAGCTGTACGTTAGAGTTATTCAGGAGTCTTTTGAAAAATACCCAAGCCTGGGTCACTCCAGACCAATCAAATCACAGTCTCTAAGGGTGGGCCCTGGCAGCATCGATACTTTTTAAAAGCTCCCTAGGTAATTTGAATGAGCATCCCAGTATGTGCACATTACCAAATTACCTTCTATTCCCTAAATGACAATGGCAAAGCATTAGGAAGACATAAATGTTAATGAACCAATTTACAATTATCTGTGAAAAACCTGCACCTTAACACACAAAGACAAGAATTTTACAAGGGGATGTCTTCTTAAGACTCTCAAATTGGTAAAACCTACAATGTGACTAAGCACAATTTAACACTTTCAGGTTGTTTGGGGAGGTTTTTTTTTATTATTATTTATTTTGAGGGGGGAGGGGCAGAGAGAGGGAGACAGAGAATCCCAAGCAGGCTTTGTGCTGCAGGGCTCAATCTCACAAAGCTTGAGATCATGATCTGAGCAGAAATGAAAAGTTGTATGCTCAATGGACTGAGCCACTCAGGCACCCCTGGGGAGTTATTTTTAAGTGAACAGAAAGAAATATAGGTTATCAGGATTTCCTTCCCATGCTGTTTTGGTATTCCATTTCACAAATAAACAACTCAACAGCAAGTACCAAGACTTGACTCCTAGTTCTGAGCTTGCAAGTCAACCAGCTGTGTGACCTTGGATAAGTCTCTTGAGCTTGTGCTTTCTTGACTGTAAAATGAGAGGGTTTGGCTTGTGTCCCCTCCAGCTCTACATGTTTTTGCTTTATGATTTGCATTTTATGAATCACGACTTTCTGTAAACATTTCAAGATTTTTCTCTCTGGCAGTAGCAGCGGGTATTGTGTCCATAGGATCAGGCCAAGAGTGAAAGCAACTGCTTATACAGAGATGCCCTGCATGTGATTTTTGTTTATGGGGTAGCAAATCCTGAGCACCCTGGAACTTGCCATCTTGGTGGACCACCCTTAGAAATCAGAATCATGGCCAGGGTCAGTATCAGGTGGAGATTTCACCTACTGTGCCAAGCTCTCACCTACTTTGAATAGTGATATTGATGCATGGGAAGAAAGGAGAATGAATAACCTTAACCATGGACAAAGAGAATAAAAACTGTCTTAGGATATAGGAGGCTTGATCCTTGGGCTGAGGAAAGAACAGAACAGATGCAAGAGAAGTCAACAGAGATATCTCAGCAACTGTATGAGAATAGAGGTCACGTGGGAAATGACAATTGCTACATTCAGTAGGACAGGGAATAAGAACACTCATGAACCAGAGGAAAATAGAAAGAAAGGCGGTAGTCATATGTATGACTTCCTGCATCTATGTTTCAGGGCTAAGTCTCTTGAAAATAGTCCAAATGCCCTTAGAAAGTCCTATAAATGCACAATAAGATCAATTCTGATTCTTTGGGAAAACCCAGTGAACAAAGGTGCCCCTGCTACTAGACAGACAGACTTTGGACATTAGGAGTCATAATTTCTATATGGGCTTTTAAGGAAGACATTTTATTAACTTACTTCACTAGATGTCCTTTCTACTGAATAGTCTTTTCTATATCATACACGATGGGAACTAGTTTTCCAATTAGATATTTAACTTTTACTACTCTAAATAATCTCAATTTAACAAGGAATTAATTAAATGGATATAGTGAAAAAGCAAGTGGAATGACCACTAACAGCAATCTTGTAATTCCATCTTTTATCAACAACGTGTGAATCAGTGTAGGTTAAGCCAGTCTCTTTCTTCCCATGAAGTCCTCTCTGGATTCATAAAGTAGAAACTTTCACCAACACATCCACCCTCTTGAGGAACTTCCATCAACAACTCCACCCTCTTGATCTTCGGGAAGAGAAGAGAAGCAACTTATCTGATTGTTGAAAATGGGATAAAATGCATAGCTCATGCATATCTTTGGTTGAGTCTCGAGAACTAAAATAAGATTCTAAAAACTGAAAAGTTATGGATTTGGCTGAATATTACTAAGCATTCCTATTACAGTAGGAAGGAAATCTGAAAAAGATATGAAAGTGACAGTTACTGAAGAAAACAAGCATTACATGTTTATTCTCCAATAAAGTACATATTAGATTAGCACTTCTTTTTCTTTTTAATCTGAAATGTGATACTATCTTGTACATTAATCTCCCACTTTTTTTTTCCACATAATATTGTATCATTGGAATCCATACAGTTCAAAATATGTAAATCTGGTTTACTCTTTTTAATTTTGGTATAACAGTTTGTAGTAAAGATTATTATAATCAATCCAACTATTCTCCTATTAATGTTCATTCAAGTTGTTTCCAGCTTGGGGTTTTTTTTTTTGCCAGTACAAACAACACTAAATAAATATCCTTATTCATATATCCTTAAACATTTGCACTTCTGCTCTTTATTATAAATTACAAAAAGGGATTACAAGATCAGATGATATCATGTATTTTACACCTTCACAGATATTGCCAGATGCTTTCCCATCAACTTCTAGCAATTCAAATTCCACCCAGCAATGTACAACTACCCATTTTGTATTTTCACCAACACTTAGTGTTTCCAAAGTTTCCCATTTTTACCACACTAACTGTTTCTTATTTCCCTGAGTACGGGCGAAATAAGCATCTTTTCATGTCTTTACTAGCTATCTGTATTCTTCTGTGAATTATCTGTGCATATACTTTGCCCATTTTTATTAGGTCATTTGCCTTATTCTTATCCATTTATAGGAAGCCTTTGTTTATCAAGCTTCTTAAATTTTGTCCATCATAGATGTTGAAATATTTTTTTCCTTTTTGTCTTCTAGCCTTTGCTTTCATTTATGTTATACTTAAACATACAAATGTTGATGTTTTTTGAAATTTATTACATTAGTCTCTTATTGCAATTGGGTTTCCTGTTAGGAAGTTCTCTCTACCCATGGTTATGAAAATATACTCCTAAATTTCATTATTCTATATTTCTACACTGAAATCTTTATATATATAGGTTATATATATAGGTTATATATATATATATATATATATATATATATATATATATATATATATGTGTGTGTGTGTGTGTGTAAATCATAAATTTATAGTACCTGACTTCAGAGCAATTTGGCAAGGTATCAAGTTCTTTTAAATATATATAAACTATGGGGTGCCTGGGTGGCTCAGTTGGTTAAGCGACATGGCTCAGGTCAGGATCTCACCATTCATAGTTTGAAATCTGCGTCAGGCTCTGTGCTGACAGCTTGGAGCCTGGAGCCCGCTTCAGATTCTGTGTCTCCCTCTCTACCTGCCCATGCCTGCACTGTGTGTGTGTCTCTCTCTCTCAAAAATAAACATTTTTTTAAAAGCATATATAAATATATATATATATATATATATATATATATATATATATATATATGCAATTTAATTTCTAAGAATTTGTGCTAAGGAAATAACTCATGTGCCCAAATATTTCTGTACAACAACAGTCACAGGAAAGAGGTAATCTAAAATGTCCAAAATCAGGAGATAGGTAAAATAAACTAAGCTATTTATAATAGATTTTGTAATAGAATTTTATACAGATATTAAAATTTGGTTCATAAATATTTTACAACTCCTTTGTAATATATAGCAAATATATATTAAGTGAAAAGAAGTATAAAATACCAAATATCATTTGACTACATTTTTGCACAAAGATAAAGTAAAAGATCAGAGGGATATATACCAAAATGTTCTACTCTTAAAAGAGTGGTTTGCTCCTTGTCCACATTCATTATTTAATCCTCTGCAAGATTTGGGGTTGAGATTGTAGGTCATGTTATTTTTCTTGTCTCTGTTTCCTTTTTCCTCTACAATTAGCATATGTTGCTCTTGTACTTAAAAAAAGAATACCAAAAAAAAAAAAGAATACAATAATTTCAAAAGTAAAAAGAGTGAGCCTCCAAACCCAGTATGTATTTTGGTCATATGTTTCTTCTCAATCTGCTTCAAAACAGTCATATTTCAGTTGATTGCTACTTCTCTTCTCTTTTCCCTGGTGCAGATATCATGTGGACACACGGCAGATTTATAATTACTCATCCTCTGTTCAACACGTCTATTATTTTCATCATGGCTCTAGTAGGTGTGTGTCATGTGGGCAACCATGGAAAAACAATGAAGCAGCTCATCAACACTGCTGCAGAGTCAAACAGGAAATGAAAGGCTAAGTTGAGACGAGGCATCATTTGTAGCCGGTATATCCAGAATTTCAGCTTTTGTGTAGAGAGAAAAATTAGGGGAAAATTGGAATTGCATTTACTGTCCATATGTTAGAATAAACAAAGAGAGCTTGTCTGCTCACCTACTCCCTCCCACCGCAATACAATTTGTGCTATCATTTTATACATTTGCTTTGCTTATGCAGAAAATAAAACAGACATGCTATTTCTTGTTCTGTTTCCTCTTCTATCTCAGTAATGTAACTTCAGCCCTATCAACTGGCCCTATTTGACCAGTGCCTAGAACCACAGGCTTCTCTTAAACCTTGAGGCAAAAGCACAATTCATTCGGCTCTGTTGTCCTCTCCTGAAGTCAATTATTCTACTGGGAAAGAGTAGTTTGCTCCTAGATCCCATTCACTCTTTAGTCATCCATAGAATCAAAGCATGTTGGAACTCAAAAGGTCTTAGATAATAATAGCTATCATTTAGAGTGCTTACTACATATTCAGTATTCTGAGAGTCATGCATAAAAATTAACACGCTTAATCCTGACCACTCTCAAGTAGGTTCTATCTTCATTACAAAGATCAGAGAAATGAGGCACAGAGAGGTTAGATTAAATTGACTGTGTCACACAAAAAAATATTCTAGGATTGGAACACATGTTGTCTGGCACCGAAGTCCCCTTAACCCCCATGCTCTGCTTCCCCATCATCATTTGTACATCAGGTCCTCATGGAGACTACCAAGTAGCATTCTCACTGTGGAAAAATTAGAAAGCACGGAATACAGAAGCAATCCATCATTCATGTATCTGTCTTTTATTTTCATTTATGGTGTTTCTGACATAAGGGAAAAATTTACTCTTTATGTGCCATACCTTTCCATTGTATATTTTCTGCCTGTGGTAGCATACTTAGATTTCATGCCTCTAGATGATATATGGATATAGATAGTCACCTATATGTACTTCAGTTTTTCTACATTTATTTACTTATTCTATATCCTATTTATTTCACTCCTTTTGAAACATTTATATCTCTAATTCAAGTAGAATTTATTTTGATGTGGTATGACGTAACATTTCCAAAATTGTTTAATCAATGTCTAGCCTGATTTATGACACATTCAATCTTTTCTTGCTGATTTTAAATGTAACCTTTATCACGTGAATATATTTCAGTACTCTTCCTCTATTCCATCAATATGTGTCTCATTAGGACTTTTTATTTTCCATATTCTAACTTTTAATGCATTTTAATATTTCATTGGGGGACAACCATGTAAATTATCATTCCTTTATAAAATTTTCCTCAATATTTGGAAAATAATTGTTATCACTTAATATAACTTCTCATTCAAGCAATCCCTATCAAAATAACACCAGCATTCTTCACAGAGCTAGAAAAAACAATCCTAAAATTTGTATGGAACCAGAAAAGATCCAAAATAGCCAAAACAATCTTGAAAAAGAAAACCAAAGCTAGAGGCATCACAATCCCAAACTTCAAGATGTATTACAAAGCTGTCATCATCAAGATAGTATGGTACTGGCACAAAAACAGACTCAGATCAATGAAACATAATAGGGAACCCAGAAATGGACCCACAGACATATGGCCAACTAATCTTTGACAAAGCAGGAAAGAATATACAATGGAATAAAGACAATCTCTTCAGCAAATGGTGCTGGGAAAAATGGACAGCAACATGAAGAAAAATGAACCTAGACCACTTTCTTACACCATACACAAAAATAAACTCAAAATGGATGAAAGAGCTAAATGTAAGACAGGAAGCCATCAAAATCCTAGAGGAGAAAGCAGGCAAAAACCTCTTTGACCTCAGCCGCAGCAACTTCTTACTCAACACATCTCTGGAGGCAAAGGAAACAAGCAAAAATGAACTATTGGGACCTCATCAAAATAAAAACCTTCTGCACAGAGAAGGAAAAAATCAACAAAACTAAAAGGCAACCAACGGAATGGGAGAAGATATTTGCAAACTACCTATGAGATAAAGGGTTAGTATACAAAAGCTACAAAGAAACTATCAAACTCAACACCCCAAAAACACATAATCCAGTGAAGAAATGGGCAAAAGACATGAATAGACACCTCCAAAGAAGACATCCAGGTGACAAACAGACACATGAAAAATGCTCAACATCACTCATCATCAGGGAAATACAAATCAAAACCACAATGAGATATCTCACGCATGTCAAAATGGCTAACATTAACAACTAAGGCAACAACAGATGTTGGCAAGGATGCAGAGAAAGAGGATCCCTTTTACACTGCTGGTGGGAATGCAAACTGGTACAGCCACTCTGGAAAACTGTATGGAGGTTCCTCAGAAAACTGAAAATAGAACTACCCTACAACCCAGCAATTGCACTACTAGGTATTTACCCAAGGGATACAGGTGTGCTGCTTCGAAGGGGCACATGCACTCCAATGCTTATAGCAGCACTATCGACAATAGCCAAAGTATGGAAAGAGCCCAAATGTCCATCAATGGATGAATGGATAAAGAAGATGTGGATTATATATACAATGGAGCTAAATGGGTAAGAGGCTTAAGGAGTTTACTCCTGAAATCATTATTGCACTATATGCTAACTTAAACAATTTAAACTAACTTAAACAATTGTAAATTAAACAATAAATTAATTTAAACACACACACACACACACACACACATATATATGACTTCTCATTCAAGAATCTTGCGTGTCTGTGCATGTTTTCAAGCCTCCATTTCATGACCTTCAGAAAGAGCTTATTTAAAGGAAATAGTTTTAGGGGAGCCTGGGTGACTCAGTGGAGCATCTGAGTTGATTTCAGCTCAGGTCATGATCTCAAGGTTTGTGGAACTGAGCCATGCATCATGCTCTGTGCTGACAGCTTGAAGCCTACTTAGGATTCTCTCTCTCCCTCTCTTTCTGCCCCTCCCCTGCTTGCACAAACGTGCACTCTCTCTCAAAATAAACAAATAAACTTAATAAAGGACATGGCTTTACAGTGTTTTACAGATTATTAAACCACTCTTACTATGTTAAAAATCATATACTATATTGAATAAAATTGGTGAAAGTGGGCATCCTTGTCTCATACCTGACTGTAGGGGAAAAGCTCTCAGTTTTTCACCATAGAGTATGATGTTGGCTGTGGATTTATCATATAAGGCCTTTATTATGTTGAGATATGTTCCCTCTAGACCTACTTTACAGAGGCTTTTTATCATCAATGGATGTTGTAGTTTGTCAAGTGCTTTTCTGCCTCTATTAAAATGATCATATGGTTTTTATCCTTTCTCTTATTGATGTGACACACCATATTGATTGTTTTGCAAATATTTTCTAAATGTTTATTTATTTATTTTGAGAAAGAGAGAAAGCACAAGCAGGGGAGGGACAAAGAGAGGAGAAGAGAGAGAATCACAAGCAAGCTCCACACTGTCAGCACAGACCCTGATCCGGGGCTCGATCTCATGAACCATGAGCAGAAATCAAGAAAGAAATCAACCAACTGAGACACCCAGGTGCCCCAGATTGTTTTCCAAATATTAAACTACTTTGTATCCTGGGAATAACTCCCATCTCATTGTGGTATATGATTTTCTTTTTTTTAATTTTCTTTAATATACTGTTAGATGTCCATTCTCACCACTGTTATTTAACGTAGAACTGAAAGTCCTAGCCACAGCAATCTGGCAACAAAAAGAAAGAAAAAGCATCCAAATCAGCATGGAAGAAGTAAAACTTCCACTATTTGCAGATGACATGATACTATATATAGAACACCCTAAGGACTCCACCAAAAAAATACTAGAACTGATAAATGAATTCAGTAAAGTCACAGGATACAAAACCAATGTGCAGAAATCTGCTGCATTCCTCTACACTAATAACGAAGCAGCAGAAAATGAAATTAAGAAAACAATCCCATTTACAATTGCACCAAAAACAATAAAACATCTAGGAATAAAGTTAACCAGAGAAGTGAAAGACCTGTACTCTGAAAACTATAAAACACTGATGAAAGAAATTCAAGACAACACAAAGAAATGGAAAGACATTCCATGTTCATGGGTTAAAAGAACAAATATTGTTATAAGTCTATACTATGCAAAGCAATCTACAGACTTAATGCAATACCTATCAAAACACAAACAGCATTTTCACAGAATTAGACCAAACAATCCTAAAATTTGTACAGAACCACAAAAGGCCTCAAATCGCCAAAGCAACCTTGAGAAAGAAAAACAAAACTAGAAGTATCACACTTCTAGATTTCAAGTTATATTACAAAGCAGTAGTAAATAAAACAGTATGATATTGGCATAAATACTGTCACATAGATCAATGGAATAGAACCTAAAACCCAGAAATAAACTCACAATTATATGGTCAATTAATCTTTGACAAAGGAGGAATGAATATACAATGGGAAAAAGACAGTCTCTTCAACAAATGATGTTGGAAAAAATGGACAGGCATATGCAAAAGAATGAAACTGGACCACTTTCTTACCCATACACAAAAATAAACTCAAAATGGATTAAAGACCTAAATGTAAGACCTGAAATCATAAGAATCCTTGAAGAGGGGCATCTGGGTGGCTCAGTTGGTTAAGTGTCTGACTTCAACTCAGGTCATAATCCCACAGTTCGTGAGTTCAAGCCCCATGTTGGGCTCTGTGCTGACAGCTTGGAGCCTGGAGCCTGCTTTGGATTCTGTCTCCCTCTCTCTCTCTGTCCCTCCCCTACTTGTGCTCTGTCTCTCTCTCAAAAATAAATAGACATTAAAAAAATAAAAAAATAAATCCTTGAAAAGAGCACAGGCAATAATCTCTGACATTGGCTGTAGCAACATTTTTCTACGTGTCTCCTGAGGCAAGGGAAACAAAAGCAAAAATAAACTATTGGGCCCACATCAAAATAAAAAGCTTCTGCACAGCAAAGGAAACAATCAACAAAACTAAAAAGCAACCTACTAAATGGGAGAAGATATTTGCAAATGATATATCCAATAAAGGGTTAGGATCCAAAATATATAAAAAACTGATACAACTCAACACCCAAAAATGAATAATCTGATTAAAAATGGCAGAAGACATGAACAGACATTTCACCAAAGAAGATATATAGGTGGCCAAAAGACACATGAAAAGATGGCCAACATCACTCATAACCAGGGAAATGCAGACCAAAACTACAATGAGATATCACCACCTCACACCTGTCGAATGACTAAACTCAACAACACAAGAAACAAGTAAAAGTGCAGAAAAAGAAACCCTCTTGTACTGTTGGGGGGAATACAAATTAGTACAGCTACTGTGGGAAACTGTATGGAGGTTCCTCAAAAAATTAAAAATAGAAGTACCCTAAAATCCATCAATCACACTACTGGGTATTTAACCCAAAACACAAAAACACTAATTCAAAGGGATACATGCACCTCTATGTTTATAGTAGCATTATTTACAATAGCCAAACTATGAAAGCAGCCCAAGTATCTATTGATAGATGAATGGATAAAGAAGAGGTGGTGTACACACGCACACACACACACACATACACACATACACACACACACACATACACACACACTTGAATATTATTCAGCCATCAAAAAAGAATGAAATCTTGCCATTTGCAATAACCATGGATAGATCTAGAGAGTATAAGGCTGAGCAAAACAAGTCAGTCAGAGAAAGACAAATACCATATGATTTCACTCACATGTGGAACTTAGGAAACAAAATCAAACAAACAAAGGAAAAGAGTGAGAGAGAGACAAACCAAGAAACAGACTCATAACTATGGAGAACAAACTGATGGTTACCAGAGGGAATTTAGGTCAGGGGATGGAAGAAATAGTGGATGGGTATTAAAGAGTACACTTACCATGATGAAAAAAAATAATTTTGAAAATGATATACTATAAGAAGCATATAGAAGACAGAGAGCCACCCTGGTCTCCCTATGCAAAGATATCCACTGCTTTAATTTTGACGGATATCCTTCCATTTCTCCTTTCTTTTTTTTTTTTTTTTTTATTTTTTAATATATGAAATTTACTGTCAAATTGGTTTCCATACAACACCCAGTGCTCATCCCAAAAGGTGCCCTCCTCAATACCCATCACCCACCCTGCCCTCCCTCCCACCCCCCATCAACCCTCAGTTTGTTCTCAGTTTTTAACAGTCTCTTATGCTTTGGCTCTCTCCCACTCTAACCTCTTTTTTTTTTTTTTTTTTTTTCCCTTCCCCTCCCCCATGGGTTTCTGTTACGTTTCTCAGGATCCACATAAGAGTGAAACCATATGGTATCTGTCTTTCTCTGTATGGCTTATTTCACTTAGCATCACACTCTCCAGTTCCATCCACGTTGCTACAAAAGGCCATATTTCATTCTTTCTCATTGCCACGTAGTATTCCATTGTGTATATAAACCACAATTTCTTTATCCATTCATCAGTTGATGGACATTTAGGCTCTTTCCATAATTTGGCTATTGTTGAGAGTGCTGCTATAAACATTGGGGTACAAGTGCCCTTATGCATCAGTACTCCTGTATCCCTTGGATAAATTCCTAGCAGTGCTATTGCTGGGTCATAGGGTAGGTCTATTTTTAATTTTCTGAGGAACCTCCACACTGCTTTCCAGAGCGGCTGCACCAATTTGCATTCCCACCAACAGTGCAAGAGGGTTCCCGTCTCTCCACATCCTCTCCAGCATCTATAGTCTCCTGATTTCTTCATTTTGGCCACTCTGACTGGCGTGAGGTGGTATCCGAGTGTGGTTTTGATTTGTATTTCCCTTATGAGGAGCGACGTTGAACATCTTTTCATGTGCCTGTTGGCCATCCGGATGTCTTCTTTAGAGAAGTGTCTATTCATGTTTTCTGCCCATTTCTTCACTGGGTTATTTGTTTTTCGGGTGTGGAGTTTGATGAGCTCTTTATAGATTTTGGATACTAGCCCTTTGTCCGATGTGTCATTTGCAAATATCTTTTCCCATTCCGTTGGTTGCCTTTTAGTTTTGTTGGTTGTTTCCTTTGCTGTGCAGAAGCTTTTTATCTTCATAAGGTCCCAGTAATTCACTTTTGCTTTTAATTCCCTTGCCTTTGGGGATGTGCCGAGTAAGAGATTGCTACGGCTGAGGTCAGAGAGGTCTTTTCCTGCTTTCTCCTCTAAGGTTTTGATGGTTTCCTGTCTCACATTCAGGTCCTTTATCCATTTTGAGTTTATTTTTGTGAATGGTGTGAGAAAGTGGTCTAATTTCAACCTTCTGCATGTTGCTGTCCAGTTCTCCCAGCACCACTTGTTAAAGAGACTGTCTTTTTTCCATTGGATGTTCTTTCCTGCTTTGTCAAAAATGAGTTGGCCATACGTTTGTGGGTCTAGTTCTGGGGTTTCTATTCGATTCCATTGGTCTATGTGTCTGTTTTTATGCCAATACCATGCTGTCTTGATGATGACAGCTTTGTAGTAGAGGCTAAAGTCTGGGATTGTGATGCCTCCTGCTTTGGTCTTCTTCTTCAAAATTACTTTGGCTATTCGGGGCCTTTTGTGGTTCCATATGAATTTGAGGATTGCTTGTTATAGTTTTGAGAAGAATGCTGGTGCAATTTTGATTGGGATTGCATTGAATGTGTAGATAGCTTTGGGTAGTATTGACATTTTGACAATATTTATTCTTCCAATCCATGAGCAGGGAATGTCTTTCCATTTCTTTATATCTTCTTCAATTACCTGCATAAGCTTTCTATAGTTTTCAGCATACAGATCTTTTACATCTTTGGTTAGATTTATTCCTAGGTATTTTATGCTTCTTGGTGCAATTGTGAATGGGATCAGTTTCTTTATTTGTCTTTCTGTTGCTTCATTGTTAGTGTATAAGAATGCAACTGATTTCTGTACGTTGATTTTGTATCCTGCAACTTTGCTGAATTCATGTATCAGTTCTAGCAGACTTTTGGTGGAGTCTATCGGATTTTCCATGTATAATATCATGTCATCTGCAAAAAGCGAAAGCTTGACTTCATCTTTGCCAATTTTGATGCCTTTGATTTCCTTTTGTTGTCTGATTGCTGATGCTAGAACTTCCAGCACTATATTAAACAACAGCGGTGAGAGTGGGCATCCCTGTCGTGTTCCTGATCTCAGGGAAAAAGCTCTCAGTTTTTCCCCATTGAGGATGATGTTAGCTGTGGGCTTTTCATAAATGGCTTTTATGATCTTTAAGTATGTTCCTTCTATCCCGACTTTCTCAAGGGTTTTTATTAAGAAAGGGTGCTGGATTTTGTGAAAGGCCTTTTCTGCATCGATTGACAGGATCATATGGTTCTTCTCTTTTTTTTTGTTAATGTGATGTATCACGTTGATCGATTTGCGAATGTTGAACCAGCCCTGCATCCCAGGAATGAATCCCACTTGATCATGATGAATAATTCTTTTTATATGCTGTTGAATTCGATTTGCTAGTATCTTGTTGAGAATTTTTGCATCCATATTCATCAGGGATATTGGCCTGTAGTTCTCTTTTTTTACTGGGTCTCTGTCTGGTTTAGGAATCAAAGTAATACTGGCTTCATAGAATGAGTCTGGAAGTTTTCCTTCCCTTTCTATTTCTTGGAATAGCTTGAGAAGGATAGGTATTATCTCTGCTTTAAACGTCTGGTAGAACTCCCCTGGGAAGCCATCTGGTCCTGGACTCTTATTTGTTGGGAGATTTTTGATAACCGATTCAATTTCTTCACTGGTTATGGGTCTGTTCAAGCTTTCTATTTCCTCCTGATTGAGTTTTGGAAGAGTGTGGGTGTTTAGGAATTTGTCCATTTCTTCAAGGTTGTCCAATTTGTTGGCATATAATTTTTCATAGTATTCCCTGATAATTGTTTGTATCTCTGAGGGATTGGTTGTAATAATTCCATTTTCATTCATGATTTTATCTATTTGGGTCATCTCCCTTTTCTTTTTGAGAAGCCTGGCTAGAGGTTTGTCAATTTTGTTTATTTTTTCAAAAAACCAACTCTTGGTTTCGTTGATCTGCTCTACCGTTTTTTTAGATTCTATATTGTTTATTTCTGCTCTGATCTTTATGATTTCTCTTCTTCTGCTGGGTTTAGGCTGCCTTTGCTGTTCTGCTTCTATTTCCTTTAGGTGTGCTGTTAGATTTTGTATTTGGGATTTTTCTTGTTTCTTGAGATAGGCCTGGATTGCAATGTATCTTCCTCTCAGGACTGCCTTCGCTGCGTCCCAAAGCGTTTGGATTGTTGTATTTTCATTTTCGTTTGTTTCCATATATTTTTTAATTTCTTCTCTAATTGCCTGGTTGACCCACTCATTCGTTAGTAGGGTGTTCTTTAACCTCCATGCTTTTGGAGGTTTTCCAGACTTTTTCCTGTGGTTGATTTCAAGCTTCATAGCATTGTGGTCTGAAAGTATGCATGGTATAATTTCAATTCTTGTAAACTTATGAAGGGCTGTTTTGTGACCCAGTATATGATCTATCTTGGAGAATGTTCCATGTGCACTCGAGAAGAAAGTATATTCTGTTGCTTTGGGATGCAGAGTTCTAAATATATCTGTCAAGTCCATCTGATCCAATGTATCATTCAGGGCCCTTGTTTCTTTATTGACCGTGTGTCTAGATGATCTATCCATTTCTGTAAGTGGGGTGTTAAAGTCCCCTGCAATGACCACATTCTTATCAATAAGGTTGCTTATGTTTATGAGTAACTGTTTTATATATCTGGGGGCTCCGGTATTTGGCGCATAGACATTTATAATTGTTAGCTCTTCCTGATGGATAGACCCTGTAATTATTATATAATGCCCTTCTTCATCTCTTGTTACAGCCTTTAATTTAAAGTCTAGTTTGTCTGATATAAGTATGGCTACTCCAGCTTTCTTTTGGCTTCCAGTAGCATGATAAATAGTTCTCCATCCCCTCACTCTGAATCTAAAGGTGTCCTCAGATCTCAAATGAGTCTCTTGTAGACAGCAAATAGATGGGTCTTGTTTTTTTATCCATTCTGATACCCTATGTCTTTTGGTTGGCGCATTTAATCCATTTACATTCAGTGTTATTATAGAAAGATACGGGTTTAGAGTCATTGTGATGTCTGTATGTTTTATGCTTGTAGTGATGTCTCTGGTACTTTGTCTCACAGGATCCCCCTTAGGATCTCTTGTAGGGCTGGTTTCGTGGTGACAAATTCCTTCAGTTTTTGTTTGTTTGGGAAGACCTTTATCTCTCCTTCTATTCTAAATGACAGACTTGCTGGATAAAGGATTCTCGGCTGCATATTTTTTCTGTTTAGCACACTGAAGATATCGTGCCAAGCCTTTCTGGCCTGCCAAGTTTCAAAGGAGAGATCAGTCACGAGTCTTATAGGTCTCCCTTTATATGTGAGGGCATGTTTATCCCTTGCTGCTTTCAGAATTTTCTCTTTATCCTTGTATTTTGCCAGTTTCACTATGATATGTCGTGCAGAAGATCGATTCAAGTTACGTCTGAAGGGAGTTCTCTGTGCCTCTTGGATTTCAATGCCTTTTTCCTTCCCCAGTTCAGGGAAGTTCTCAGCTATAATTTCTTCAAGTACCCCTTCAGCACCTTTCCCTCTCTCTTCCTCCTCTGGGATACCAATTATGCGTATATTATTTCTTTTTAGTGTATCACTTAATTCTCTAATTTTCCCCTCATACTCCTGGATTTTTTTATCTCTCTTTCTTTCAGCTTCCTCTTTCTCCATAACTTTATCTTCTAGTTCACCTATTCTCTCCTCTGCCTCTTCAATCCGAGCCGTGGTGGTTTCCATTTTGTTTTGCATTTCGTTTAAAGCGTTTTTCAGCTCCTCGTGACTGTTCCTTAGTCCCTTGATCTCTGTAGCAAGAGATTCTCTGCTGTCCTGTATACTGTTTTCAAGCCCAGCAATTAATTTTATGACTATTATTCTAAATTCACTTTCTGTTATATTATTTAAATCCTTTTTGATCAGTTCATTAGCTGTTGTTATTTCCTGGAGATTCTTCTGAGGGGAATTCTTCCGTTTGGTCATTTTGGATAGTCCCTGGAGCGGTGAGGAC
Organism: Neofelis nebulosa; assembly: GCF_028018385.1. NCBI lineage: Eukaryota > Metazoa > Chordata > Mammalia > Carnivora > Felidae > Neofelis > Neofelis nebulosa. Next base: position 32,026,755 of record NC_080793.1, read on the forward strand.
CTGCAGGGCACTTCCCCCGTGCTGTGGTGTATAACTGGAGTTGGTGGGCGGGGCCGCAGTCCGACCTGATGTCTGCCCCCAGCCCACCGCTGGGGCCACAGTCAGACTGGTGAGTGCCTTCTCTTCCCCTCTCCTAGGGGCGGGATTCACTGTGGGGTGGTGTGGCCCGTCTGGGCTACTTGCACACTGCCAGGCTTGTGGTGCTGGGGAGCTGGCGTATTAGCTGGGGTGGGTAGGCAAGGTGCACGGGGGCGGGAGGGGCAGGCTTAGCTCGCTTCTCCTTAGGTGATCCACTTCAGGAGGGGCCCTGTGGCAGCGGGAGGGAGTCAGATCCGCTGCCGGAGGTTTGGCTCCGCAGAAGCACAGAGTTGGGTGTTTGCGCGGAGCGAGCAAGTTCCCTGGCAGGAACTGGTTCTCTTTGGGATTTTGGCTGGGGGATGGGCGGGGGAGATGGCGCTGGCGAGCGCCTTTGTTCCCAGCCAAGCTGAGCTCTGCCGTCCGTCCGGGGGCTCAGCAGCTCTCCCTCCCTTTGTCCTCCAGCCTTCCCGCTTTCTGAGCAGAGCTGTTAACTTATGACCTCCCAGAGGCTAAGTCGCGCTTGCTGTCAGAACACAGTCCGTCCGGCCCCTCCGCTTTTGCCAGCCCGACTCGGGGGCTCTGCTTGGCCGGCGAGCCGCCCCTCCGCCCCGGCTCCCTCCCGCCAGTCTGTGGAGCGCGCACCGCCTCGCCGCCCTTCCTACCCTCTTCCGTGGGCCTCTCGTCTGCGCTTGGCTCCGGAGACTCCGTTCTGCTAATCCTCTGGCGGTTTTCTGGGTTCTTTAGGCAGGTGTAGGTGGAATCTAAGTGATTAGCAGGACGCGCGGTGAGCCCAGCGTCCTCCTACGCCGCCATCTTCCGGAACTCCTCCATTTCTCCTTTCTATGTACATATACATACCTGAAATTACGTATTTTATATAGTGTGAAATTTATTTTCATTTCATAATATATTATGAGTTTTTTATTTTAAAAAAACTGGATTTATCAAGGTCCAACTTCTAAACAATTAAGTCCTGGTTCTACTGCCCAGTGTTTGTCTAAGGCACACATTCTATATTAGTAATAATATAATGACTACATTCTATTCCATTGTACGGATATTCTACACTTTATTTAACCAATTCCCTATACTAGAGAGTACAATGGTTATCCATTTTTATTACCATATATTACTTTGCAATATATATCCTTTATCTTCATCTTCGAAAAGTTCTCCAATTACTTGCTTTGGATAAATTTGTTAAATGTGGAATTAATGGGTGTATATAGTATAGTGTATACATACTGTTCAGGTTCTTTGTAGATATTGCAGGACAAGCCTGTAAAAGTTGATTCCAAGTTCTACTATGACATAAATATCTAGAGTTCCCATCTCTTTGCAGTCACATCACTAGGCATTAACACAAAGTATTGAGAATCTTTTAAATCCTTGCCAATCTAATGGGGAAAACCAAATTTCACTGTTGCTTTAGTCATTTCTTTCCAGCACATAAAATTCCATGATAGTTAAGGCTTTATTAGAAATACGCTTTATTGGGGCACCTGGGTGGCTCAGTCGGTTAAGCGTCCAACTTCAGCTCAGGTCACGATCTCACGGTCCGTGAGTTCGAGCCCCGCGTCGGGCTCTGGGCTGATGGCTCAGAGCCTGGAGCCTGCTTCCGATTCTGTGTCTCCCTCTCTCTCTGCCCCTCCCCCGTTCATGCTCTGTCTCTCTCTGTCTCAAAAATAAATAAACGTTAAAAAAAAAATTAAAAAAAAAAGAATACGCTTTATTAACAAAATTAACATTTTTCATCAAATATTTAAATTATCTGATAATATCACAAAGTATTTTTTTATTTTTACTTACAAAATATTTTTTTCCCATCTTCCTTCTTTTAACTTTAATAAGTCAGTTTTTAATTGGGTATGTCTGTTGTAGATAGACACAAATAATTAGATTATATTTTTACATGCAATTTGACAGTCTTGGTCTTTTAAATTTTTTTTTAATTTTTTAATATATTTTATTTTATTTTTGAGAGAGAGAGACAGAGTGTGAACAGGGGAGGGGCAGAGAGAGAGGGAGACACAGAATCCAAAGCAGCTTTCAGGCTCTGGGCTATCAGTACAGAGCCCAATGTGGGGCTTGAACACACAAACCGTGAGATCATGACCTGAGCCAAAGTCAGACGCTTAACTGACTGAGCCACCCAGACACCCCAAGAATCTTAGTCTTTTAATAAGGAGACTTTACTCATTTTTATTTACTGGCATGTGGCTTTACTAGATATTCAGTGGTATCTTGGAAGCACTGATCTATGTATAATTCCATTAAGTTATATTTACTTTCCAAAAATATTTTAAACTGACACTTCTCTAGCTATAAACATTAAAATGAAAAATTATATTTAGAGTCCACCATAATTAAAACTAAAATTTTAGCATAATTGTACATACTACTACTTTTCTAATAATCTAACTTTCCATTCTTTGTATTTTTCATCTGTTATCATTTTTACCTTAATTTTGTTCTCATGAAAACTATTTTGGCATTTGCATTCAGTTTTATAATCTGATTTGCTGTGTTTAATATATTCCAGTGCTCACTACCAGCCTTCCCATACTCTACAGACACGAGGGAGGCATGTTGATCATACAAAGCTGGGTTTTATTAAACGTGCTCAGCAGAACAGAGCATCACCTAAAAGAGGTCTCAGAAGGGTCTGCTAAAGGGAAGACGAGCCTAGGAAGGAAAGTTTCAAGGTTTCAGAAGCTGGTGTTAGTTATAGAGTTTCAAGTGGAAGTAAGTATGGCCAGGCAGGAATTGGTCACGATTTATAACTGGGCCAGTTGCTGGAATAATCAGTGGTCTTATCTTTGGAATACAAGTCTATGTGGAGTTACTGTGAAGACAGTTTGTCTGTGGTCTTATCAGCTTAGCTGTGGGTCTGAATGAACTGGTGTTAAAACACTCTGGGATCAGTCTTACATTTGGCGGTTTTATAGTCTGTTTTGCCAGCCAATTATGTTTTCTGTTTCATTTATCACTGCAAATCACTATTTTTGCTTCATCTACTTGTTACTTAAAATACACCTTCAAATATTATTTTAAAAAGTATGGGGCACCTGGGTGGTTCAGTCAGTTGGGCTCTGACTTTAGCTCAGGTCATGATCTCACAGTTCATGGGTTTGAGCCTCTCATCAGGTTTTGTGGTAACAGCTCGGAGCCTGGAGCCTGCTTCGGATTCTGTGTCTCCCTCTCTCTCTGCCCCTCTCCTGCTCGAGCTCTATCTCTATCTCTCAAAAATAAATAATAATATTAAAAATAAATAAAAGTAAAACATTTTCTAAGTTCATGAATACCTGAGTTTTGTTCTCTTTTGTTTTTTTCTGTTGACTCCACCACTTGAAAGATTGCTTATTTGGGTACAAATTTCTTGGTCACAACCTCTTTCCCTCAGAATTCTGTAAATATTATCCCATTGTCTTCTGACATTTAATGATACAGAAAAAGGAACTCTGATGCCAGGATTTTTCTTTTTTCTTTTTCCTTGAATATTTGAGAATTTATTTTCCTTTCATTCAGAAACTTTGTTGGTATATATTTACGTGTGGATTTCTTTTTAGATCTTGTCTGGAGTACAGGAGCCCTATTTTGTCTATAGACACAGACATCTTTTCAACTCAGGAACAGTTTTATCAATTATAGCTCTGATAATTGTTTTTGTTCTATGTATTTATTTTTCCTTTCAGGAATACCTATAATTCCTAGGTTTGCTCATCAATCTCTGTTTTCTACACCTTTCTATTGTTTCTTTCATCTACTCCTCTTTTTCTTGATATTCTGTGATGTTCCTAGGTTTGTCTTCTCATAACCATTTTAGTTTTCAGTAGTGCTAATTCTGCTCTCACTCTCTCTTAGCAGTAAGGCACACTAGTTGAGAGCACACCCCCTGCATCCCCTGGATTAGAAATCTGGGTTTTTCTCGTAACCAACTCTGTGACTTGAGCTGCATTTCTAATCCTCTCCATACTTTGGTTTTTTCATCTGTAAATAGAGATAATAATAGGTACTATCTCAGAGTTGAATACAATGAGTTAATACATTTAAAGCAAAGCTGACACTCAAAAACGATTAACTATTATAATCAATTCTGCTACTGCATTTTCTTTTTTTACAATTATATCTTAATCAATGTGGTATATATATGCAATGGAGTATTACTTGGCAATCAAAAAGAATGAAATCTTGCCATTTGCAACTACATGGATGGAACTGGAGGAGATTATGCTAAGTGAAATTAGTCAGAGAAAGACAAATATCATATGACTTCAGTCATATGAGGACTTTAAGAGACAAAACAGATGAACATAGGGAAGGGAAACAAAAATAATATAAAAACATGGGGACAAAACATGAAAGACTCATAAATATGGAGAACAGAGGGTTGCTGAAGGGGCTTTGGCAGGGGGGATGGGTAAGGGGCACTAAGGAATCTATTCCTGAAATCATTGTTGCTCTATATGCCACCTAATTTGAATGTAAATTTTTAAAACAATTAAATTAAAAAAATAAATAAATAAAAATTTTAAAAAATTGTAAAAAACAATTATATCTTAATCAGATCTATTTTCCTCTTCATTTTGTCCTCTTATCCTTTCATATCAATCTGTTTTCTATGATTTCTTTTTTTTTTTTTTTTTTTTTTTTGGTTCACAAATCTTCTTAAATTCTACAAAACATATAAAATAAATACCTGAAATCTTCTTCTGAACCCCACACTATTTCATTTTCAGGGATGCGCTCTTCTTCTGAGTCTTTACCAATCATATTTACTCTCCTCTGTTTTATAATCTTTTTCCAAATGTCCTATGTTGAGTTTTGGGATTTTGTCATTAGATGCAGTGAGATTTTTTTTATGGTTTTTATTTAAGGTTGTTCCACTTAGGTCAAATACCAGGGCTGATTGGATCTTCTGTGCTTTTGTTTGTTTTGGTTTGGTTTTTTTAGTGTTTATTTTTGAGAGAGAGAGAGGCAGAGCGTGAGCCAGGGGAGGGGGAGATAGACAAGGAGACCCAGAATCCAAAGCAGGCTCCAGGCTCTGAGCTGTCAGCACAGAGCCCAACATGGGGCTTGAACTCACAGACTGTGAGATCATGACCTGAACTCAAGTCGGACACTCAACCGACTGAGCCACCCAGGCACCCATTTTGGGCTTCTGCTTTAAAGGGATAATGGAAGAGGAAGAATATGAAGGGTACAATTAAGGCAACGTGCTGCTTCTGATGTGTCTGTTTCTTCATTATATGTTTTGTTAGAGGTCCCATAAATACATTTTCTCTCAGGTGTTTTCAAGGACTTTTAACATTGTAACTATCTGGGCAAATTACCATCCTATTTAAATTAAGCATCCTTAAAGAGATTAATTCACTGTCTCCAAGCTAAATTCCATGTAACAATTATTGCCTAAGAGATTTCATGAGAGCTCCCAGGTTTGTCAGTGCTTCGTACTAAGGATCTGATTCTAGGACTCAGCATCCAACTCGTATCACATAGCCTACTGGTTGCAGTTTGAGTTAAAAGAACAAAGACGACATCAATGGTCATGTTTGAACTGTCACTGTATCTCTGTTCTGCAATGCATTTGTATTTAAGGCTTTGGATCCTGAGATAACACATTTGTTTAGAAAACCATTGTTTCTTCTCAGACTTCTGTATCAATGCCTCTCTCAAACTAATTTTGTGTGTGAGAGAGAGAAAGAATACAGTGAAATAGCCTTTATATTTCATTAAGTCTTTTCAATACAATGCTCTCTTTTATGTAGTTGGAGGCCTGCCTCCGAAATGAAGGTGCCATTGGACACGATCAATCATTACCCTTAGTTAAATTTATCCATAATAATCTTTCAGTTAGCAGGTGTTTTCAATATTACTGACTGTTAAAAGTCATTGGAGGGATATTATGGCAGGATGTGGTGTTAAACTAAGAAAGATACAACCTGGAAAGATAAATTTCCCATGTACTTTTCCATCTAAACTAACCTCTTTAATTTCCAAGGGGCATGCCCACCCTACTAGAATCCTAATGCATGGAGGTTAAAGAACATCCTACTAAAGAATGAATGGGTCAACCAGGCAATTAAGGAAGAAATTAAAAAATACATGGAAGCAAATGAAAGTGAAAACATGATAGTCCAAACCCTTTGGGATGCAGCAAAGACAGTCCTAAGAGGAAAATACATTGCAATCCAGGCCTGTCTCAAGAAACAAGACAAATCCTGAATACAAAATCTAACAACACACCTAAAGGAACTAGAAAGAACCCCCAAAGCCAGAAGTAGAAGAGAAATAATAAATATTAGAGCATAAATAAACAATATAAAATAAAAAAACAAACAGTAGAACAGATCAATGAATCTAAGAGCTGGTTTTTTTGAAAAAATAAACAATATTGATAAATCCATAGCCAGACTTCACAAAAAGAAAAGAGAGAGGACCCAGATAGATAAAATCACGAATGAAAGAGGACAGATAACAAACAACACCACAGAAATACAAACAATTATCAGAGAATACTATGAAAAATTATATGCCAACAAACTGGGCAATCTGGGAGAAATGGACAAATTCCTAGACACCCACACACTACCAAAACTCAAACGGGAAGAAATAGAAAATTTGAACAGACTCATAACCAGTGAAGAAATTGAATCAGTTATCAAAAATCTTCCCATAAATAAGAGTCCTGGGCCAGATACTTCCCAGAAGAATTCTACCAGACATTTAAAGCAGAGCTAATACCTATCCTTCTCAAGCTGTTCCAAAAAATAGAAACGGAATGAAAACTTCCGGACTCATTCTATGAAGCCAGCATTACCTTGATTCCCAAACCAGACAGAGACCCCACAAAAAAGGAGAAATACAGGCCAATATCCCTGATGAATATGGATGCAAAAATTCTTAATAAGATACTAGCAAATCGAATTCAACAGTGTATCAAAAGAATTATTCACCATGATCAAGCAGGATTCATTCCTGGGCTGCAGGACTGGTTCAATATTTGCAAATCAATCAACATGATACATCAGATTAATAGAAGAAAGGATAAGAATCATACGATCCTGTCAATAGATGCAGAAAACGCGTTTGACAAAATACAGCATTCTTTCTTAATAAAAACCCTCAAGTTGGGATAGGAGGAACATACCTAAACATCATAAAAGCCATATATGAAAAGCCCACAGCTAATATCATCCTCAATGGGGAAAAACTGAGAGCTTTCTCCCTGAGATCAGGAATATGACAGGGATGTCCACTCTCACCACTGTTATTTAACATAGTGTTGGAAGTCCTGCCTCAGCAATCAGAAACAAGATGAAATAAAAGGCATCTAAATTGGCTAAGAAGAAGTCAAACTTTCACGTTTTGCAAACGACATGATACTCTACATGGAAAACCTGAAAGACTCCACCAAAAAGCTGCTAGAACTGATAAATGAATTTAGCAAAGTCACAGGATACAGAAAATCAATGTACAGAAATCAGTTGCATTTCTATACACTAGAACAGAAAGAGAAATCAAGAAATCAATCCCATTTACAACTGCACCAAGAACCATAAAGTACCTAGAATAAACCTAACCAAAAATGTAAAAGATCTATATGCTGAAAACTATAGAAAACTTATAACAGAAATTGAGGAAGACACAAAGAAATGGAAAAACATTCCATGCTCATGGATTGGAAGAACAAATAATGTTAAAATGTCAATACTACCCAAAGTAATCTACACATCCAATGCAGTGAGATTTTTTTTTTATTTAAAAATTTTTTTTAACATTTATTTATTTTTGAGACAGAGAGAGACAGAGCATGAACGGGGGAGGGTCAGAGAGAGGGGGAGACACAGAATCAGAAGCAGGCTCCAGGCTCTGAGCTGTCAGCACAGAGCCCGATGCGGGGCTCGAACCCACAGACTGTGAGATCATGACCTGAGCCGAAGTCAGCCGCTTAACCGACTGAGCCATCCAGGTGCCCCATGCAGTGAGATTTTTTAAGTGACGTATTTGCCAAAACTCAGGTAAGTCAATTTCTCTTGCCCACTTTTTACTTGCTGGAGAATAGATATATACAATGGAATACTACTTGGCAATGAGAAAGAATGAAATCTGGCCATTTGCAGCAAGGAACGTGGATGGAACTGGAAGGTATTAAGCTAAGTGAAATAAGTCAGGCAGAGAAAGACAGACACCATATGTTTTCACTCATATGTGGATCCTGAGAAACTTAACAGAAGACCATGGGGGAGGGGATGGGGGGAAAAAAGAAAAAAAAGTTACAGAGAGGGAGGGAGGCAAACCATAAGAGACTCTTAAATACTGAGAACAAACTGAGGGTTGACACGGGGTGGGGGGAAAGGGGAAAGGGGAAAGTGGATGATGGGCACTGAGGAAGGCACCTGTTGGGATGAGCACGGGGTGTTATATGGAAACCAATTTGACAATAAAGTATATTTAATATAAAAAAAAGATTTTAGGTTAGCAGTGGGTTATACTGTCTCCATCCTGGCTTCTAACAGACAGCTCCACTATTCTGAGATGAAGGGTTCTCCTTGCCTGGATCTCTGACATACTAAACCAATCCAATGAATAAAAACCATTTCCCCCAGCATGAACTCCAACAAGCATCTATCTTCAAGTCTCCTCCTTTAACCACAATGTTTTATCTATTGGAATCTACACATCATCATCAACAACTACTACTGCTACTACCATGTCTTGAATGCTTACCATGTGCCAACGCTGTATAAGACACTTTATATATCAAATCTATAAAATAATTCTGTAAGCTAAATATTATTTTCTCCATGTTACAGATGAGGAAACAAGCTCCAGAAGAGTAAGTCACATTGCCAAAGCCTCTCAGGTATCAAGTGGAAGAGGTAAGATTCTAACCCTGCCCCCTCTGTTCATTCATTCCTCTATACCAAGCCATGTCCCTGCCAGCACCTACTCCCTTCTTCAAATTCTGGTATTTTCTAGTAACCTTTTGTGCTAATGAATATAGAAGGATAGAGAGATGTAATTTTATCCTTTGGTCATCTTAAAAAATCATTGATTCTAAAGAAAAGAAGATCAGACCTTAGGTCCTGAAGACAGGACAAATGGTTGGTAGGAAAAATCAGTATTTTTCTATCCTTTTTTTTTTTTTTCCAAATGGGTCTGTTCCATAAGGTAAAGTATGGGTGTGCCAGAAGGGAAGATGAGGAGGTATTTCTTAATCCACCCTCTGCCAATAAACTTTCTTTCTTAAATCTTCTTAGATAGTATAATATAGTTTCAGGATTTTCTTTGCACCTCATAGACATTTCCAACCAAAGTTAGGAAAGGCTATGTCAGAGACAGCTAACCTCACACTATTTTAAACATTGCAATTTTCTATCATTAGGCCCAATTAGAGAGTCTATGAGAGCCAGTGAAATGTGTGGTGCACAGTGACCTTCCCACTCCTCTCCTACACATGAGCCCATTCCAGCATGATAGAAACACGAACCTGGGAACTCACACAGGTTAAATGGGGAAAATTGGCTAAAGGCACGCAGCCACAATTTTTAAAATACCCCATGCATTAATTTGAGGTTAATTAGGAAAATGAGTTTTGTCATAAGGCCAAACACCTCCTCTAACCTGAAGGAATGATTATTCAAAGCATGTCATTCAAGGTGACAGAGAAGACCTAGTGTCACTCAATTCCTTTCTGGTTGCTGATTGTAATTGTCTTTACACGAGCTTTTTATAATTTTCTACTTGAATCAAGAGAATTTAAAGAAAAACAGAATAACTAGTATCCATGTTCAGCATTCCTTTTCATATGTGAATCTGTTCCCTAAATATTTTTCCTAGAAAAAATATTAATTAAACTAAAAAGAATGCTGGGAGAGCAGAATATGATCTGGGTTATAAATTAACAACTCATACTATTAAATGATGAGGATAATTTATTAATGAACTAAATGCAATGGACAAGAAAAATGCATTTTACTTCTTCCAGGTCATTTGGTGAAATATTAGAGATTAATTAAGTGTAGCCTAAGAAAGAACATTCTCTAAAAAATTTTTGACTTGATTGTTCAATAACTGAAGCACACTATCTAGTTTCCAGTCATCATAAATCTGTCCTTTATGCTCTTGCTATTAACAATTTAGTACTTGTAACTACAAGTTACTAAAAATATTGAAGGAATTAGCACAGGGTTACAACAGGCGCTGAGAGCTGGAATCCTACGCCCAGAAACTGCTGTTGATTTTGAAACCACCCATCATGGCTGAGTCAGTTGTTCATGTGTATCTCTGCTGGGGCGCAATGATCATTTTGTGCCAAATTTGGCAGGTGTTGTCCTCATATTCCAAAATAGGGAGATCAGCTCTCTGAAAATATCTTTCTTCCTTTTTCACACAGGCACCGTATTATTCTGGGAATGAACGCATTACTATCAACAATTGGGTATGTATGTATTCATTTAGCTTTTGTACCGTTCCTTGTTCCAAAAAAAGATTTGTGTTTATGTTATATTTTAGGATGGAGCATCTAACCTGATGCCTGGAACATAGTACCCAACAGATGCTGAAGGAATGAATATTCCAGCAAAGCAACTCAAAATCTCTTTTGCAGGAATTATATTGCAAAATACTCAAAGCCCAAAGCAATTGGCTTATTTTTAAGTATCGTATATTTCTTGTAAATTTCTATTTGTTTCCACATTGCTCATCTTTATGTAGATATTTGACAGTAGTTTATAAAAGTACAGCCTTCTTTGCCATCATAGCCCCTCGGCTTCTGTCCTTCCGACCTTTGTTCTGTATGTATTTCCCTAGGATTCTTCTACGTTTGTTCAAGACATTACCTTCTCCTCAGATGACCTCCTTATTACTCGCAACAATCTGAATCATTTATGTCCCAGCTCAAAATTCGCCTCTTATGAGAATCTCTCCCCAGGACCCCACACCCCTCCTCACTGATCTTCACCGCTCAGCACACACACACTAGGTCTGCTCTAGTTGCTCTGATATCTCTAGTGTCCCCTTTAGTTTTCTCAAGCTATTCATGGTTAACATATATTTTATCTCTCCTTAATGACGAATGCCTTCAGGAAAGCACCTGTTCCACCTTTTGAGTACACTTCCTTCCACTGACCCACTGTTGATTTCCCTATAACACATCATGTCATAGACAGTAAGAATTCAATTCACGATTCACTGTTCAAAGATCACACTTCACAATATATCAGCTTAAGCTCAGAGCAGTTTTGTTCTTAGCAGTTCTTTGGCCAATCCACACAGTCCTTGGATTCTCAGCACTTCGCATCTGGCACATTTTACTAAATCATAAGCCACACTTCGGTGATATATTCTAAGTGTGGATCTTCTATAAAGCCATCCTAACAGGCCTCACAAGTAATTTTATGTCAAAGAAATGTGTATGTGGGTTACTTTCTATGTCTAGCACTTCCTTCTTCTTGTCCAGTATAACAATAGACCCTTCAAGAGAAAAGGTGTCACTCCATAAAACCATCCATACTCTGGGAGAAAAATAAACCTTTGTATTTTGTTATTGTACAGGGTAGAAAATCAACCACTGTCCTCCTCCAAGTTTTCAAATGATCATGCCATAAGAACTCAGTAAGAGCTCTGTAAGTGAGAGTAGAGTGTTCAGATTTTCTTCTAGTGCATGGGAAGCCACTGGAATGCTTTAAGCAGGGTGGGACTTTCTTAAAGGTCACTCAGGCTACAGGATGGAGAACAGCTTGTAGGGGAAGAGGAGGATTGCAAAAGGAAGCCCTAGTGTTGTCCCCATGAGGATGGCTTGGACCATGTCAATCTTTCCTAAGAGCAGATTGAAAACTGACTGTAAAAAAAAAAAAAGGTGAATAATTACAAATAGGAAATCAAATCATCTTTTTACAATACAGCCTTGGGGAAAAAAACAATAGAAGTTGAGTCCACAAGCACAGAAAGCTGGAGCATCCCTTGATTGCTTGTGTGTGAGAAAGCAGAGGGGTGTGCATACAACTCTAACAGAGCAGGCATGATCATCTAACTGTGCCCTGATGTTTGTCATATGTCACTGCCTTGCTTAGGGTTCAGGAGAGTCCTCCATGTACTGGGAAAAGTTGTTAAGTGCTCCTGGCTACATGCCAACATTTCTCCCAGAGCTATACAAGCTGAGAAGGCTAATTATAATCTACATAAGATATTTTCATCTCAAGAACCTGCTTACCATCCATCCTGAAACCAGAGGCACCAAGCATGTACAAGGACAAGTTCATGTGTGGCCATGAAGCTGTGCTCTCAACATTCTTCAACCACATAAGTTAACTAAGATTTAACCCAATATATGTGGGAAAACTATTTTTACAAACGTGAGGGGGATGCAAAATAATATTTACTAATCCCCTCTGTGCCCAGCTCCAATAGCTATTATATATTTTTTATTCATTGTCTCATTTATACTTCTCCCATCAAGCCAGTAGAGTAGTTATAACTATCTCCAAGTTATAGAAAAGTAGACTGAAACCCAGAAAAGGCAGGGGCATACAGCCAATGAGTGTAAGTGCTTGGATTTGTTTTCAAAGCTCACATTTTAGGGAAGCCAAGTACATAATATAGCTTTGATTTCTCTAAAGGAACAGAGACAAGTTGTTTTTAAAAGTGAACAAATGTGCCTTAAAATAAAATAGCTTTATTTTTGGTTTTGTAAAAGAAATACATCTTCGATGTAAAAAGTTTAAATAATACAGAAATTTTTGCTCCTACTTCATGGCAAGAGCTTCAGTTCAGGGGGAATCCCCAAAGCTTCGGACCCACTGGAGGTCTTACTACACTTCTGTGCCCTCTGCACCCTCAGCTGGAATCCCCATCCAGACTCACCTACACTCCCTTCCCTCTCTGGTAAATCTATAAGCATCCTAAAATTCTTATCCAAATTCCTTCAAGGCCTTCCTTGCATCCTTCACTTTATCCCCCACCTTCCTCTAACCTTCCCCTAACCAGACGGAATCACTCCCACCTCTGCCTCCATCACTATGCCTTTGAAAGCACTCCTACTATGGTTTGCTGATTTTGTATCTCTCTCCTCCCCCCGAACTGGGGGCTCCAAGAGGGTAGGGGCAAATCATATTCATCTTCATGCCAAGAACATAAATGTCATGGCACAACTGCAGTGTAACTTGGAAGCAGGGAAAAATATATCATGTCCATTGTTCCATGGAAAGAAAGCATAATGCAGCAGTGAGGAGCAGGGACTCTGGAGCCAGACTGCCTGGGTTCAAAATCTGGCTCTGCCTTTGCCAGTTACAACTTTGTACAAGTCAATTAACCTCTCCATGCATCAGTTTTCTCATCTGTAGAATGGGGATTACAATAGCACCCACCTCACAGCAAGACCATGAGGATTAAATGAGGTAGTATTTGTAAAGAACTTAGAAGATGACCTGGAACTAAATAAACACTTGTTTTAAATATTTGTTTGAGAAATAAATATTATTCAAGACCTATACCTGTGCCACGTCATTCAAAAGAGAAGAAAATACAGCTCAAATTCAGACTCTTGAACCTGCTTTTTTCCCCTCCAGTTGTTTTCACCAAGTCTGTGTACAGTCAGTGCATAGGGAGTAGTTAACATTGCTCCCTATGTGAAAAATGGGGATTTAGTACCTGGAATTGATTTTAGAGATGACTGAGCTTAAGCTTCTCATTTTATGGGTGAGGAAACCAAGGTGAAGTGGCTCTCCCAGGGCACAAGGCTCATCATAACGGTGCTTCCTTTGCCAACCCAGTGTTCTTTCCACATATTCTCAGATAATACCAGAAAGCCTGAGCATGGTTAAAATTATCTTGGAGAAAGAAAATGTCAGCAAAACTTGCGTGAGCACAAGGCCCATGCTGATTAAGCCGCTGTTCTTATTCCAAACAGATCTCATTGTCTTCTGACCAAAGTTGGATTCTACTCCTTCCAGAGAACTACTGGGCCCTTCTCCTTGGACAAAATCACCATGAATTTGAGAAAACGCCCCTAATTGCTTACTGAGTGGCAGGAAGAATTACAGAATGTCAAATTGCCTTGGTGTCATCTGGGGAGAATTTTCTAAATTTTATGCTTCTAGTAGGAGAGTACAGATGACTGTTACTACTACAACAAATGAGAGCATATCAGGGAATAGAATGCAAAATGCACTCTGGTTCTTTTTTTTTTTTTTTTTTTTTTAGTGTTCCAATGACATTGCAAAGAATTTCTCACTCCTAGGGGGATGCTTCAGGCTACACCTCCACCCTCTAAAGATCAAATCCACTCTCTTCTACTCTATCCTCTACTTCAGGAGGATATTTTGAGATGCAGCGAAATGGCAGAGTCAAGGATAGGAACCACTCAGTGGGTTCACATTCAAATCCTCGCACATGCCGTCTAGCCCAAAAGATACAAACAAACAAAATCAAAGCCAGCATGGCCTCTCTTCAGAGACGATTCCTGCTCCTTTGCCTTCTTCCCTTTGACAAACATGATATGCGGCTGGGAAAGTGCCATTTTCATAAATGTTTCATTTCCCCCTCCCCCAGGCACAGCGTTGCTGGAGCATGAATTATGACCAGCCTGGCGGGCAAGCATCTTTCCACAAGCACATCTTTTCTCATTTGCGGTCACGGTCGTACCTCCAATGGAGTTGCCGGGGTGAAAGAGCTCAGTATTGGAAAACACTGGCAGCTTCTGCGTCTGCTGACCAATCCCTTGCCGGAGAGTTTACCAGGCAGTTAATTTATGTTCTTTTCTCAAAGCCAAGATGAACAGGGGTTTTCTCTCCTTCCTGCTTGGTTGCAAACATAGGGAAGTCCTGCTGCTGCTGACTTAACCCACTTAGGATTCCGCTTTCAAGCACTATTTCCATTGTGCTATATTTGAACAATAAATTATTGTTCATCCTTTTTTAAAATGGTGAACAACTTCCGTGCTTGCTGAGTGATAATATTTATAATTGTTGCCTACCAGGAGAATCTGTGGGCGTTTCCTACTGCCGCTGTAACCACAGCACTGCAGGGGACAAGCAAGGAGAAAAGAATATGATGTAGCCCCAAACACACACCCTCTGACAGCCTCATTCATCTCTCCATGAATTCCTCTCCCTTACACATGCCTGCCTGGTAACATAAAACCATTCATGGAAGCCACTTAATTTACTGAAAGGCCCTCATAAAAATACTCAGAAAAGTAGAAGTCGCTGAAGTGGAAAAATGGAGTCATCTTCAAAAGGAAGCCCTCAATGTGAGGTACAGCAAAACGCATTAACCCTAAGACTACTGTACTTTTAAAGATTCTGTTTCTTTTTGATTCCCCCAGCTTATTGATGGCCCTTCTGCCCACCCAGTTACCCAGTTCAAAACCTTTTTCTTCCTTACTTCCCTCCACTAATCACCAACACAGTCAAGTTCTATGTCTTAAATAGTTCTTAAAAGTATCTTTGCATCCCAAACCTCACCATTACATCAAATCACCATTGTTCCCCTGCAACAGTTGTTCTCGTGGTTCTCAGTATGGGGTTCCCACACCAGTAACATCACTATCACCTGAGAACTGAGAAATGCAAATTCTCAGGCTCCACCCAGACTCACTGTATCAGACACTCTGGGGTAGGCTCCCAGGAGTCTGTGTTTTAATAAGCACTCTGGCAGGTTCTAATGCCTACTCATTTGAGGACTACCACTCCTTCCCTATTAATGACCTTCCTAAATGCAAATATGCTTGTGTCAATTGCCCTGCTTACAACTTGTCAGTGGTTCCCTCTTGCCCTCTAGATAAAATCCTAACTTCCGAGAATAAACATGCAAGGTCCTCTCTTATCAATAAGTTTCCTCCTTTTCTGCTGATACCCTTCCCGAAGCATCCTATTGTCTAGGTATACCAGAGAGCCACCCTGAACGTGCCTGTCCAAGTGCATGCTGCCACCTTGGCTGGGGAAGATATGAAGAGGTCAGAGAAGGTTTTACAGAGGCAGAGTTCCTCATCTGGGTCTTAAAAGAAAGGAGATGAAAGCCATTCCAAGTATGGTCATGGTGCATATAGAGGCCATTGAGGCATTACTGTGCACATAGGCCTATCTATTCTTGTAGGACCCAGTAACTTCTGGGTTCTAGAATTGGAGATGTTTTTGCAGGGGCAAAAGCTCATGTCAACAGATACTACACTTTGTAGAACATGACCTGGCACCAATGGCTCTATTCAGGCTGTGGCTGTCATCCACAACTGTTAGCGATCCACATGTGACAATAATAAAGCAAAGATACAATATATTTTAGAAGACCTCTTGGGTGACTAGGAACCACCACAAGTTGTAGTTACTATTCAGGAGATTTACTAAAGAGCAATCAAGGCTGAAAAAAGGGGATATAAAACACTGTTAATAGCTTGTCAATGTGAGATAGCACTGGTTGTAAGACCCTGAGTAATGAGTAAACTTTCTGCGTCTCAGTTTTCTCACTTGTAAAATGGAGGTAGTAATGGTACCTACCTTACAGAATAGGAACTGAGATTTTTAATGTGGAATACTTAGCACAGTTTGGCATACAATAGGCATTCAAAAATGTAATCATTATTATCACCAATATTGTAATGCTTGATATTTTATGAGCCTGTCAATGCCACACAGTATGTATTTTCAGAGAAAGCATATATATGGGAATAAAACATGTTCCAGAAATTCTGAAAGCATAATAAGATTCAAATTGCTTATATCAATTAAGTCTTTCACTTGTCTCTCTCCAATTCATTCTAGAGAGTAGGCCCACTGGAGGACCTCACCAGTGAAGTTAGTTACCCAAGTTCCAAATAATGTGTTCCAAGAATTTGAGATGATCATGGGCCAAGCTTCCCTAAGCTTTATACTATTTACCAAGAATTCCAGCTGTTGAGATGGAGACAGAGGTGGGAATATTATCTGATGAGATCTAACTCACAAAATGAAACTCATGCAGGGCACCTGCATGGCTCAGGTCATGATCTCACAGTTCGTGAGTTCAAGTCCCACATCGGTTGAGCTCGTGACACACTGTGGGTGAGCACGAGCCCCCTCAACACAAGCCCCGCTTCAGATGAGCCCCACTTCTCTCTCTCTTCCTCTCTCCCTCTCTCCCTCCGTCCCTTTCCCTCTGCCCTTCATGGGATTCTCTCTCTCTCTCCCTGCCCCTTGCTTACACACACTCTCTCTCTCTAAATAAAATAATAATAATAATAATAATAATAATAATAACACTCATGCATAAAGTTATCTGAATAGCTTGGTTTCCTTTTGACCAGGGACAGTATTACTCAACAGTTTTTGATGATGACTTCCATACCTGGAGGCTGAGTTGTCACTAACAAAACTGGAAGTGCTTCAACAAGAGAAAAAGATATTGTTCTCACGTCAAATGCCTGGTGCAAGTGCCTTGTTTGGAAAGGTATTTATGATATAATCAAAATCAAAGAACATCACCTCATGTTGTTCTAACAGCATATCTTAGGAAAAGATATAAGAAGCAATTACTTACAGTGGGGATTCTTAGTTTCTCCCAGGATTCCTAAATATACTCTATTCATTTTAGAATGTGAGTTTCAAATTTTGGGATCTATGATTTTGTGACTGAGAGACCTGGGTAATGGAAAGTGAACTGAAGCCACTAATTCCAATAGATGGGACTATCAACAAGAGAACTCATGACTGTATTTAGTCAGAGTTATAAGAGCGATAATGAAAGTAATGACCTAGAAGCAATTTTGTCCCCTTCATCTCAGTAACTGCTTAGGGGTCTTTGCATGAATAGCAAATGTTTATTATGAGATTCCATCTAGCCCTAATTGGTTCAAATAATACATTTGGCTTCTCAGTAGGATTTGGAGTGCCATAAACAGAGTTACCGAGTTACAGGCTCAAGGATCCTGGCTTTAAATGAAGGGGTTGCTAACACACTCATGCACCTTTCCCATGTCCATGGTAACAACTAACGTTTATGGAATGCCAAATATGTTGTCAACACCGTATTAAATACTTCCATGGATCTTCTCCTTTACAGCAAACCTACATGGAGTCTACTATTAATATAAATACTTTATAAATGAAGTAAGTGATGTCTAGAGAGTTTTAACTTGCCCAAGGTACAACAGCTGGTCAGTGTGGAGCTCCAACAGTCAAATCAAGCAGTCTAACTGATGGAGCCCATACTTTGAATCCCAGGGCTCTACTGCTACCATACTGACTTTGAAAGCCTGGGTTTCTGAGCTAGTTCCTGAGATATTACAGTTCTTCTCACTGATCATCTTTTTCTCCTTTCTTTGGTTGCTAAGAAAGTCAGGACCAATTTTTAGTACTTCCTGGGGAAAGGGCACTTAGCACAGTGGCAAATGGCTCAGCTCTGATCAGTCAGATACAGGCCCATATCTCAGTTCCTCCCCTTAACTGCCATGTGAACATAGGCCAGTGATTTCACTTCCTGAAGCCCTATTTCCTTATCTAGAAAATAACATAATACCTGCTTAGGGTTATCATGAGGATGAGATCTGGTAAATTAATGCATGTCATCTTGTCAGTAGACTAGTGGTGATGTGTTTGATGAAAAGAGATCAGTGAGGATAAGCACTGTTTCAAAAACTGCTTGTCTAGTGTTGTGTGCTTATGCACACACTACTGGGTCACCATGTAAAATGTGTTTGTTCTTGTGAGTTGGAGCCAAAGTTTGAAGGCCACTGTTCTAACCCTCCTCCCTCCCAACATTTCCTCTGAGATCTCTGGGGTTCCTTTACGCCCTCTTTTTTCCCCTCTTGCAATGAGAAGAAGAATCCCCTTTTCTTCAGAATTTAAGCTTCCTTGCAGAGACATTAAGAATATACTCACCACAAGAAAATAAACTGTTCTTAACTGGTCCTTTCTGATTTGGGAAAAAGAAACCAAGAACTTTTTCCCTTCGAAGGAAAGCAGCAGATATTTAGTCTGATTCTCAAATGCTGCCCCACAGGCATCCCTGGACACAGAAGCCCAACAGTCCTCTGACCAAGTGGCTTATTAATAACTCTAAGTATGTAAAAAATTTCCCAGGTGTGTCTGATGATTGGGATCAATAATCTCATCCTATTTCTTTCTGGCTTTCTTGTTTTGTTTTGTTGTTTTTTAATTTTTTTTATGTTTTTTTTTTTTTTTTTAATTTTGAGAGAGAAACAGAGTGTGAACGGGTAAGGGGCAAAGGGAGAGGGAGACACAGAATCCGAAGCAGGCTTCAGGCTCCAAGCTGTCAGCACAGAGCCTGACATGGGGCTTGAACTCACGGACTGTGAGATCATGACCTGAGCCAAAGCCAGATGCCCAACCGACTGAGCCACCCAGGTGCCCCATCTGGCTTTCTTATTTTTATCTCATTCTCTCAACCCTTTCTTGCTTATTCCTTTCCCTCCTCAAATCCTTCTATTTTTCCTTCTAGCCAAATAGCCTATTGGAATGCAAAATGCTAATTTATAATTCTTTATTATTTTTAACCACAATTACACAAAACCAACATCTTTTAGTTGATTTGAATCAGTACTCTTTAGTAATTGAATGGTCATGGAAACTGTAGTTTTGGTAAAAATTGTTTCCACTTTCAATCTGTCATCAACTCATCATCAGAGCATTAAGCTTGCACTGAATTTCCCAAATTCAAGCAGCACCTCTACAAGTGACTTACAGGCTGCCCTTTGATGTGCTAATCATGCAGGCTGATAGAATGGTCATACTTTCAGAAGGCATCTTCATGGAAGCAAACAGCTCTATTAACAACCTGAAACACTGAAAGTCATTCTGAGCCAGGAGTACCATTACGTACACAAAACAAGATGAATGGTACAGTACATGAGGCCAAGCAGAATCCCTTCCAATATCGGATGGAAAAGACACCTGATTTAGCATGAATTCAAGAGACAATTGTCATCCTGTGGTATACGGCTACTATTCTTCACTGCAGACTATGAGGGAATGTTTCAGTCATGTTAGCTGGGTTTTTTACTTTTACCATAAAAATTATTATTGACAGATTCATTTGGGGTAAGAAATGGTCTTCCAGAAAAGCACGAGGGGATTCAGCAGAGCCCAGGAGCAGATGTGCATTATAAAGCAATATGAGGCATAATGAGAAAAGCACTCGTCCCTATCCCATTAATCACTGGCACTACCTGATAATCAAGAATTACTGACCCCTCCCACCCTCCAGCTAGCAGATATTTGTGTATTGTAATGCACCATGGCCCCAACACAAGCTCAATTCTATGTAATGCTGAGAATCAGCATTTCAGTAACATTAATCTGAACCCTACCTATTCCCTCTTGCAATGCTTATAACACAACTTGTGAATAATATATAAATTCCTTCCAATAGGCAAATGACTGAGTAAATGATACAATCCAATTGACGGACTACTGCGTAAAAATTTTAATTGTCAATTATGAAGATGATTTTAAAATATGGAAAATGCTTTAGAATTAAGATTTAATGATAAAAGCAAAATGCAAAACTGTCAGAATACTCAGCTTACAGACACATAATAATGTGGTTAGATGGAAAGAAAAGGCAAGCTGTTGATAGGGAGAATGATAAGCAATTTCTTTTTTTTTCTTTTGAAAATACACTCTAATGTTCCTATGATATTCTAATTACAAAAGTTACTTTTTTTATTTTTAAAGATTTTATTTGTAAGCAATTTGAACACCCAGTGTGGGGCTCGAACTCACGACCCCGAGATCAAGAGTTGCATGTTCCACTGACTGAGCCAGCCAGGGGTCCCTAATAATAAAAGCTATTTTAAAATCAAAGCCCACCTCTTAGGAAAAAGTTGGTTACCCCTTACCATCCATCCATACAATGAAAACTGCATGTGATAAATGCTTAAATGGTTTTTTTGGAGGGTTTTTTTTTTTTTTTTGGTTCAAAAATAGGTTGGAATCTGCCAAGGAATCAGCTCACATTATTCAATGTCAGACACATTTACACTCATATGTATTAGTAATTCCTTTGGTTGACTTTTCCTTGCCGTTGTCATGGCAACCGTTTCCACTGCCATTAGTACCTCTAGGGCCCTGCCTTGTTCACATATTTTTAGGCCGTTTCTCTTGTAACAAAGCAATTAATACTTATGGTGTATCTGTATCGAAGCCCTGGTGACCTGTTCTGTCTCTTGGAACTGCTGAGCATTCGGTTTCCTTCCTTTTTGTTTCTGTAGGTGCTTCTGTTTCTCTTTGTGGTGCTTCTTCTTTTCGCTAACTCTTGCAAGCAAGCCTCTTGACTATTTCTAATTATATCCTATTTGGATTATTTAAAGTTTCGTTTTTTCACATGTCCTCCATGTTTCCCTATCCATTGACACTCATTCCAAAACCAACAAAATAGCACACTTTCATTCATGATCACTTTGGACTACCATTATAGAAGAGAATAAAAATGTCATGCAATAATTGAGACTTTAGAATGATTCTAGACGGAAGATCACATGGCTGTGTAGTCGGGATTGCACACCTCCAGTCACAAGGCATCCACAAAAGCACAAGGTTATCACCTTGCATTTTCTGACAGCTGGAATGAGTCATCTCATAGTCTTCTCTAATGAAGATTAAGGATATTGGCTACCTTTTTTCATGCCAAATTAATTTTCTCTATGCAATGACCAATGTGGTGAGGTTGCTATAAGATGGACTGATTCTTACACTGCTACACAGAGAATAAATGTGGGCACCGTTTGTTAAGCAATAACTACTATCAAATGCCTTTGGCCCTGTAATTCCTGTAGAAATCTCTTCTAAGAAAATTATCTAAAGTGTAGGGAAAAAATAGGTATTTGTTTATTAAAATTGTTTACAATAGCAAAAACACTGGGAGCCATCTAAATGTTTAACAGTAGGAAAAAACATGGCGTATGCACAAGGTAAAATATTTACAGATGATGCATCTTATAAAGGCATTGCAAGTGCAAGTGGTGTGATACTTTAAATCGTTAATGTGAAAAATCAGGAGGTGAGTAGGCAAGTATAACTTTGTAAAAAGAATAAACTAAACCACAAACCCCATGAGAACAGGAACCATGTTTATCTTATTTATCTTGTATCTATATAACCTACCATAATATCTGTAAATATTTATTGTATAAGTGGGTGAATGGATAGACAGATGAATACGTGTGCCAAAAGAATGGAAGATAATACACCAGATTTCTAAGAATGACTGTCTTTGGGAGATAACTTTTTGTGCTTTCTAAGTTGTTCCTTACTTAATTGTGTTTTCCATCTTATTAACTTTTAAAGACTTTTTGGGGGAGTTGGATTAATCTTCTCAGCTTTATGCCTTGCATACGGAGACAATACAGAACAAATCTATGCCCTTTCTACGTAGAACCCTCCAAATAGTGAGAGTCAGTTCGAACAATTTCAAACAAGTTCTGTATGACATGAATTCCCAACCCCATGTAGGGCTTTATCTACTTCATTCTATAAGATTAAATGTTTTTCAAGTAGGTAGAAAAGCTATGTAAACTCTAGAACTCTGTACACATATGAGAATTCTGTACACTAAAATTACCTTTATTGTTTTATAAATTCTCTTCCTAATGCATAGTTCAGATCATTTCCATCATCAAAAATCTTCTTGCCTAATGAATAAAATTCAACCCCTTAGTCTGGCATTCAAGGCCTTCCAAAATCCAGTTCCAAAGTATATCTCCACTTTTATGTTCCATCCCAATGTTACCCAAACTCTGTGCACTAGCCTTGCCAGAGTATTTGCTATTTGTTGTGTATGCAATACAATGTCTTGCCTTCCTACCAGTGCTGACACTGTGCTCTTAGCTTGAACTGCTCTTTTTTTTTTCCCCTTTCCTCTTGACAAAATCTTTCAACACCAATTCAAACACCACCTTTTCTGGCCATGAAGATATAATCAATGATGACAATCAGTCTATAGAATGATTACAGTTAAAACCTTTTTACATTTTCAAATACTCAGGGGTTTGATTTCTGCTATCAAATCAATCAAAAATTAAAGTATCTAATATTCTTTGGCATTCTAGTTAGGATCTACTATGAGCAAATCTCATTAACGAGAACAGCCACTTTACCTGGCAAAGTTACACTCAACTTCATCCTGACAGGAGAGTAAGCGTGTGTATGTGTGTTACATAGGGGTTTAGACTCAGGATAAATGTGACCAGCACTCTACAGAGTGTGTGTGTGTGTGTGTGTGTGTGTGTGTGTGTGTGTGTGTGTGTGTGTTGGGAGTGAAGGAGAGTAGCACATACTGACTAGACAGAATTTCTGGGATTGTGGAACACTTTTATAACATTCTGAAGAGTTACAAAATTTAAGTCTGGATCACTGATGGTGAGGGAAGGAGAGAACAACAATTTTCCAGCCTGGTGGATAGGCCAAAAAATAGCATGTGGGGGGGGAGGTGTGGGGAAGAACTTCAAAGGACATTTATTTCCACCTTTTAAGGCGTACTTGAAAAATTCACCAAAAGATGACATTTTAAAATGTTTCTCTTTTATAATGATTGCCCAAACTAGCCTTCACCCTGCCAATGAGAGCAAATAGGAGATAAAACCACCAACCCAGAAAAACACCAGCTGTCAGAAGAGACTGGCACATGGCAACCTCACTTAATACAGGCACAGAAATGCCTTCACTGGAGTGCCGTGCTGTCTTCTCTCGCTCCTCCTGTGGGGGACACTTCAACACAGCCAAACCATTTTCTCTCGCTTTGCAGTCATCTATCTGTAGTCTTTTAGAATATTTATTTAATTTCCATTTTTTATAAGTGTTCAAATTTACTTCCTCATCAATAAAAACCATATATAACACCCCCTTCAATTTGTATGAAAATTCATTCAACCAGCTCTTTCCCAATAAAAACGAAGTGCACTTTTCCTCACTTTGTATTTCACTAATTCCCTCAGTAAGTTCTAACAAAATTACACCTATATTTCATCTCCCAATGCCTTTTTCCCACTAATTCATTGGAGGATTGCTAGTTCAAACTATTTCAAGGGCCCAGATGATTGATTGATGCTGACTGGTGTTACTCCATCTCTCCAGAAGATTGAACAAAAAGAAATGGAATTAAATCACAACTGAAAGGAAATTCTGAGACAGAAGGAAAAAGCTTCTTAAGTGTATAAATCAAATGTTACAAGAGTTTCTATGAAGGCTATAGAACACCAATCATCAATATTCTTTTAAAAAAGAGTTAAGTGTATTTTTAAAGCCCAACCTCCTTGGAAGAAGTGATCCTGAATGAAAGACTTCTTGATGCCTTATCCTTCACAAAAATTCTATGATTAACAAATACTGTAGTACAGCAGCAGACAATATTTGCCTGACCAATATCCACGCTTCCCTCTTCCTGACTAACAGACTCCTCTTATGCTTCTAGAGATGGCCATGTAACCTGGCTAATGAAATGTATGCTGAAGGGATGGGAAAGAACTTCTAAGGAAGATTTACAGAAAGGAACCAGACTCAGCAGTCATCCTCCTTTTACCCTTTGCCCTTTGCTCTTTACCCTTTCCCATTCTTCTGACTCTAGAGATGTAGCCACCATCTTGGAAATGTGATAAAAAGGAAGTCACTCACTAAACACAGCAAAGGAGGAAGACATAGGTACCTTGCACTACTACCCCAGCCAAGGATAGCTCCTTCTAGACTGTTATAGGACAAAAGTAAAGCCCTTCTTTGGTTAAACCACTGTAATAGGGTTTCCTATTATCTACAGCCAAACCCAAACTGATACAATTACATTCCTCTTTTTTTTTTTTAATGATTATTCATTTTTTGAGAGCGAGACAGAGCAGGAGTAGGGGAGGGGCAGAGAGAAAGGGAGACACAAAATCTGAAGCAGACTCCAGGCTCTGAGCTGTCAGCACAGAGCCTGACACAGGACTCGACTCATGAACCACTAAATCATGACCTGAGCCAAAGTCCAACACTTAACCGACAGAACCACCCAGGCGCCCCAACATTCCCTTTCTTAAAACTGCCTACCCTTGGCTTCTGCAACACTACATTTTCCTGGTTTTACTCCTCTCTCACTATCCATTCCTCCTTTTCCTCTTTGCTGCATCTTCTCTTTTCAGCCCCCTCAGACCACTCCAGGGATCAGTTTGGGCTCTTTGGTAGGCAAAATAATGGTCTCCAAATTTGCTCACATCCTAATCCTCAGATTATGTGAATATTCTACTTTACATGGCAAAAGGGACTTTGCAGGTATAATTAAGGATCCTGACATGAGGACATTATCCCAGATTATCCAGGTGGGACCAATGAAATCACAAGGATCTTTATAAGGGAAAGAGGGAGGCGGGAAAGTCAGAGTCAGAAAATGCTATGAGGATGGAAACAGGGATTGAGTGATACACTATAAACACTGAAGATGGGGCCACAAACCAATGAACGCAGGTAGCCTCTAGAAGGTAGAGAAGGTGAAAAAACAGATCCTGGCCTGGAGTCTCCAAAGAGAATTCAGCCCTGCCAACACCTTGATTTTAGCCCAGTGAGACCCATGTTGGACTTCTGACCTCTAGAACTATAAAATAATAAATTTGTGGAGTGCGTGAGTGGCTCAGTCAATTAAGAGTCCAACTCTTGACTTCAGCTCAGGTCATGGTCTCACGCTTGTGATATCAAGCCCTGTATCAGGCTCTGCACTGGGCATGGAGCCTGCCTGAGACTCTCTCTGTCTCCCTCTACCCCTTCCCCACTTACAAACATGTACTCTCTTTCAAAAAAAAAAAAAGAAAAAATATTTTTTTTAAAAATTTTTTAATAGAATAATAAATCTGTGTTGTTGCTTTAAGCTACTACTTTTGTAGTAATTTGTTATAGCCTCAACTGGGCACTAATACAGATCCCATTCCTTTCTCTATTGATAATGTTCTTCTTACGAGACCTCAAGGCAATCCTGTGGTTTTAAAAAAACATCTATATTCCACAATTTCCAAATCTTTCTCAGCAAATCTCACCTCACCCCAGGATTTCAGATTTGTATATTCAAATTAATACTTGTGGGGAACAAAAACAAATAGCAGTCCTTTACAAATGCAGACTTATCTAAGCCTAATTTTGTCTGAATGTGTTACTTTTTGAGTTAGTCTTTCTGTGCTCCCACATGTGATGATGAGGCAGCATCTGACAAGAGTGCAGATGTAGTGACAGAGTAGGCTACCCTCTACTTCATTCATTCATCCCTTCATCCAAATATGGTTGCTGACCCAACCTAGAATGTGCCAGTTGCATGCCAGTCCCACAAGTGGAAGGCATGTTCTTTCTTGTGCATCTAATAGATATCCCAAACTCCATACAGCTATTCAGCTATTTCAGAATACACCTCTCCCCACAGCTTCCCCCCATCCCCACCAAAACACACTCTGCTCCTTTCCCAAACTTCCTCATCTCAGTAAAATGCACCTTCATTCACCCAGTTGCTCATGCCAAAAACCTAAGAGCTTACCTTGCACCTATTCCTCTTCCCTCACTCCACACATCCAACCTATATGCAAATCCTGTCAGCTCTACCTTCAAAACACACCCAAATGCATTGACATCTCCCCTCTCTAGACTGTTTGCCTTGCAATCCAAGCCACTGCCCTCCTTCATGGGGAATACTGCAACCACCTCCAACAATCTAGTCCCCACACAGCAGCCAGAAGTACATTTTTTAAATGTAAATTAGACCACATCATCCCCCTATTTAAAACCCATCAATGATACCTTGTTGCTCTTAGAATAAAAGTCAATCTGGCTTTCAAAGACTTTCTTCCTGCTTCCTAACTCTTGACCTTGTCCCATACCTGGCTTGAATGAGTAAAAGAGGACAGTAGCATCACTGTATCCTCAGATGTTGCCCCACCACACATGAGAGGCATATACAAGGTACAAACTAAATTAACTGGTAGCAAATTCAGATAAATATAGACTCAGTTAAGCCCACATTCTGTAAGGGGGCTGCTTATATGACTAGTGTTCACTCTCGTCGGTCCAATAGTCAGGTGGGGTCCACCCGAACTAGTGTCAATGTAGAATAACACCCTAAGGATTCTCTGCTTTGAAACACTATGAAGAGGGGTATCTGGGTGGCTCAGTCGGTGGAGCCACTGACTTTGGCTCAGGTCATGATCTCACGGTTCAAGAGTTCGAGCCCCACATCGGGCTCTGTGCTGACTGCTCAGAGCCTGGAGCCTGCTTCAGATTGTGTGTGTGTCTCTCTCTCAAAAGTAAATAAACATCAAAAAAATATGTATTTAAAAAACCTCTAAGAAGAATATAAAAGGATTGATGGGGGATTCCTAAACCCTCATTTTGTAATGGGAACAAAACACAGTTCACTAAGTACACTAACACACTCAAAGCCATAAAAAATGCCGAGGGGATTCTGATATGTCTCATTTCACTATGGAACTAATAATAATATAATTGCATTAGTATTTGTACAGTTAACGTTTGTAGAGAATTTACTTGGATCCAGAAACTTTGCTAAGAGCTCTCCATGAGGTGTGCTATAATTATTCTTATTTCACAGATAACATGACTGAGTTTGAGAAACACAAGGTCACACAGTTATTTCATGGCAGATTCAGACTATCAACCTGGTGACCTAACTCCTGAGCCCACACACTTAACCATAGCCCTAGCCTCAATTAACCAGCAGGGTCAGAGAGACTAGTCAGACTTTCTAAGATGGTTCTCTCTGGGTCTTTTTCTGATTAGCTCAGCATATGTGCCTCCCATCCCACTTAGTCCTCTGCTGGGATGCCTGGAGGTCTTATGTTTGTTTCAGGACTCTTGTTATAAAGTCTTGAATCTCTGCTTAAGTACTTATTCAAAGAAGTGATTTAATCATTTCCTAATCCCTTCCCATCTGGATTTGCTTCCCTCCCACAGATTCTGGGTAATGTTATAATGGCTGCTTGGTGCTAGAGCTCCCGGCTCTCCAACTTGAGTGCTCTACAGCTGGCTCTCTTGGCCCCAGTGTTCCCTGCTGCATAGCTGAGCACTGGCAGCAGGATTAGTATATCTCAAAGTCCCTTTGACGTGGAGTATGTATCTGCTTGAAGTAGAAAGTTAAAATGACTTCCTTATCAGACAGAAACCGGGAGGGAACGACATTCCCTATGAAATACCATTTGACAACTCCACATTAAATGTTTAATTATTTCATGCCCAATTTTATATAGGTTATTCTAAAATACTCTAGCAGGGAGCAGGACTTTTTAATCACATTTTGGTAGATTCTAAATTGAAAACTCATTAATAAACAAAACCTCCAGGGACTTTGATTTCTACAGCATTTCCACCCTGCAGCGCACAACAAGGGTGTCAGGTGGACCTTTTCTCCAAATGATATTCCCTTGGCACTTGGGACATAGGGTAATGTGTCTGTCTTTCTATAATTCTTTTTTGCATTGGCATTTGGTCATTTACCACAAAAGAAGTGAAGATGACCAGGATAAAAGACAGAAGTGTGTAGTTCTGTTACCTGTTTTTCCCACACACAAAAAAAATTAAGGCACATGCTTTCTATATCATGTGTCTTTGCTTTGGGTTCATAGTATGAGGATATTTAGAAGAGCCTGGGAATATTCTGGCCAAACCAAAAAGGAAAAGACACCAGTATAGTTATCAGTCATGTTTTCAAGCAGGTATCAGCACATTTTTAAATGCTGAATAATATAAGGAGTATGTCGAAAAGCTGAAATAAATGCATCTACGTTGTAACCAGTAACATCTCCCGCCTCACTAAATGCAATAGGTAAACTTCCAAATGGGAGTCATGTAGCTTTAAGAAAATGAAGGCCCTAAACATAGTAGAAACATAGCCAATTACAGTCACCAAAAATAATTCATGTCTATGTTGCTCAGTGCACAAGACTGCTTACACCCAAAAAGAGATAGGGCTTTGTGGCATGGTAGTTCCTCACAGCTGTCAGAAGCCAGTTTTCTTATCAGTCCAGCAGGAGTGTAATTAAAGACAATAGCCAGAGCAGCTGTATTGAAAAAACAATTCATTTGTCTTCCCCTTCCCCCGCCCCTTCTGCTCACATAGCTAATCTGAACATAACATCAGCTCCATCTTCAAGGCTTCTTCAAAAGGCAGAATAATAGGAAACATCTATCTGTTTCCCACTGTGGATTGTGAAGATTGAAGAAATACTTGCTCTTATCTTGCTATTACATTATATTAAATGCAAGTAATTTAAGTCTGGAAATTCAAAAGCTCCTAAGATACGGCAAGTTTTTGGAGAATGAGAAAAATTATTCGCAGGAATAGAGAGAATCTGGGGAAATAACCTAAACTCACTGGTGTCCTGGAAAGTGTTTAACAATAGGCTGATTAGGAGGAAAGCCCCAGCCTGGGTGTTCAGTGGTTAAGCTTCCGACTTTGGCTCAGGTCATGGTCTTGCAGTTTGTGGGTTTGAGCCCACATTGGGCTCTGTGCTGACAGTTCAGAGCCTGGAGCCTGCTTCGGATTCCATGTCTCCCCCTCTCTCTCTGCCCCGCCCCACTCGCGCTCTGTCTCTCTCTCTCTCAAAAATAAATATTGTTTAAAAATTTAAAAAAAAAAAAAAAAAAAAAAGGAAGGAAGTCCCATTTCTCCTCCATTCAGAGGAGAAATACCCATGTCAATGGAATGGTGCCTTTTCTCTTCTGAGGGATCAATTACCAAGGTCAGCAACATGGGGGAAGAGGAGCAGAAACCCTCTGTGGGTAAAGAACACATAGCAGCAAATGCAGTATTAATGTTCACATGTGGAACTTTCTTGTGTTGCCTCAAGATGGCAAGCAATCATTATTGGTTCTCAAACTGAGCAATCCTGAGGGACTTTGGAAAACAGTGGCTTGTAGATCATTTCATTTTTAATCATCACCTAAATAGGTCAGTGTCTTCACTGCTGACATGCACTTTGAATGTTTTTTTTTAACATTTATTCATTTTTTGATAGAGAGAGACAGAGCATGAGTGGGATAGAGGCAGAGAGAGGGAGACAAGAATCCGAAGCAAGCTCCAGGCTCCAAACTGACAGCACAGTTTGAACTCAAGGGGCTTGAACTCAAGGACCATGAGATCATGACCTGAGCTGAAGTCAGACGCTTAACCGACTGAGCCACCCAGGCACCCCTGAATGGTTTTTTAATTAACATAATTACAACATAAACAGCAGGAGTAAATTCATTACAATTAAGGAATTCAATGGAATCATTTTTTCCCTTAAATATATCCTCTGATATTATAGTCTTCTATGAAAAGACACACTTTTTTGGGCTCCTTTCTAACCTCCCCTGCCCACTTTACACCCCTGCTCTGAATCCCACCCTCACCCCATTCTCTTCTCCAAGGAGGGAAAATCCTAATTATAAATCATATTCCAGGGCACAGATCATACAACATAAGCTAGTGGGTGGAGCCACCATGCAGAAAAGGTCAGCATATAATGGTGTTTTTTTCTTTCTCTTGATTGTTTACTGCTGAAGTGAGAGTTGATCCACGTCCTGGATATGTGCTGTCTTAGGACAATAAAATTATTCTCAAGGGATGTTAAGAAGAACAAAAGGAGGTTACAAGAAATTACTAGAGTATATAAGATTTTGTTTCTGGTGTTATTTAAGTTTTTATTTATTTATTTTGAAAGAGACAGAGACAGTGCAAGTGGGGGAGGGACAGAGAGAGAGGAAGAGAGAGAGAATCCCAAGCAGGCTTCTCACTGCCACGCAGAGCCTGACATGGGGCTCAACCTCACCCACTGCAAGATCATGACGTGAGCTGAAACCAGGAGTGGATGTTTAATCGGCTGAGCTACCTAGGAGCACCCCCCACCCCGCACCATTCTTTTTTTTTTTTAAAGCATCTTAACATACTTATTTTGCACCCAATAACTGTATCATTCAAAATTCTTGAAATTCTAATTCTGTTACTTGTGTCTGGTGAGTCTAACTCAAGGGGGATCACTTTTTTTATGTGCTTTGTACTTTTAGATTAAGAGCTCATGTTTAGTAGAGCTATGGGCATCCTTTGGGGCTGAGTTGAGGATGCGCATTTGCTTCTTTCAGACACCCTGGGGCTCTTTCCAAATTAGGACTTTCATATTAACTTCTTGGCTTGAGGATTACTTTGATAGGAATTCAAATACCCAATGTGAGTAAAAGAAGCACTGTGATTACACATTCCCAGAGAATACCTTTTTCCTGCCCAGAGCTCAGACTGAGACACACAAATTACAACTTCATCTCCCTCTGTATGTGGGTTGATTTTTTTCTAGTTTGTCCTTTCCTGGCCATTCGGCCTTTGAGAACCACGGCCTTAGACTGGGGCTCCATTCTATGGGTCCCACATCTTCAGCACAAGCTCTCATCCCTACCCCCAGAGCCACTCAAACCTAAGCTCCCTGACTACCAGCAAACCCACTCAGGGTAACTCATACTTCAGCATCCACTTGTTCCTGTCTTTAGTTTTTGTTTTGCTCCTGAACAATTTCTCTTTCTCTTGCACTCTGTTATCCTTCAAAGAGATATCTGTTAGATTTCACCTATTTTCCCAGACATTCTGCGGCAGGAAAATTTTCAGGTTATCTAATCTCTAAATTGCCAAAAGAGAAATGCAGTATGTAGAGAATTAATTCAATTTGGTATATATTATACAGTCCACCAGATCAATGCTTCCCAGACTTTCATTTACATAAAATCAGCTAAGGATCTTGATAAAAAGCATATTCTGCTTCTAGCTCTTGGATAGGGTTGAAGGGTATGCCTTTCTAACAAGCTCCCAGGTGAGGCCAATACTGTTAAGACACTGAATGGCAAGTTTCTAGATGACCGTATTTTTTTAAGTAGTAGTTATCTACAGATACTCAAGTTACAATCTTTTCTGAATTTGTTTCAATAATCTAACAATGATGCTATTTTCATTTTTAAGAAAACATACTCAGTTTGTAATCACTTTATGATTTAGAAAATCATAATCCTACTAGATCTGCCTTATTCCTTCTGTGTTTATTTTGTTTATGGCTATGCTGTCATACAGAAGAATGTGATGAAGAATATGACTTCCCTAGAGGGAGAAAACTTTACCTTATTGTATCACTAATGAGATCTTACATACAGAAAGCAAGTAAAAATATTTCTAGAGAACAAACGACTCTGGTCCTATTTTCAATCTCTATCTTGAAAATTATATAACAAGGGCATTCCCATCATTTACTCATTTAATGAACATTAATTAATCTGCCAGTCTTTACCCATAAGGAGCTCTAGAGTTATATCTACCTCTACTGGTTGAGTCAAATAGTCAACATCTCAGTCATAATAATAATAATAATAATAATAATAATAGCTAACACTTATTGAACCATTGGATCTGACATGTATTACTTCACTGAAACCTTCAACATTTCTCTAAGCGAGTTACTATTCTTATCCTCATTTTTTTTTTTTGAGAGAGAGACAGTGTGTGCATGCACATACGCACACATAAGTGGAGGATGATGGACAGAGGGAGAGAGAGGGAGAGAATCCCAATCAGGCTCTGTGTTGTCAGCACAGAGCCCAACTCAAGGCTCAACCCCATGACCATGAGATCACAATCTGAGCAGAAATCAAGAGCCAGACACTCAACCAACTGAGCCGCCCAGGCGCCCCTATCCATTTTATGGAGGAGAAAAGTTGAAGCTTGCAGAGAGGTGGGTAACTTTCCCGTGGTCATGCCACTAGTAAATTGTAGAACAAGAATTTAAAATCACGTCATCCTGACCTCAGAATCCAAACTCTTACCCCCTAGGCTATACTATAGTCACACATAAGTTTCAAAGCACTCTGGCTCAGGTATGAAGCAAAGGTAACCATGTGAGGCCAACAGGAGAGGGACTACACTGAGATCCAAGGGGTTCTCATTCACGTGGACATAAAATATGGGCTGAGGGTAAATAACCTACTGCAAACACCTCAGGGAATGACGTATCCAAGGTCTGGTCTGAAGCAAAGTTTAATTCTAACTTGGATGAAATATGGACGCTGAGGTTGCTGCTCCCCTTGCCGGCACTGGAACAGCTCCTGCTGCAACAGTCCTGAGATTTGGGAAGTCCAGCTGCAGGCATTTGAGGGAGAAAATAAAGTAGGGGACTCTAGGGTACAGACAGGCATAAAAGCACAGAAGCTAGCATGGTTATGCCAAAGTTCACTGATATGTTGAAGAAAGCCCACCATTTAGTAAATACTCTTTATTAGGATGAAGAAATCAGGATTTTCACAATGTGCTATGGTATCTGAAAATGCCATTGCATGGGTCAGCAAGACACAGCTCTGTACAATTTATATTTTCTGGACTTTAAACAGAAGACAAGTTCAGAAGAGGATTTGTTGAGTTGAAAGCATGAAAAGCTAAGGGTAAAGGGTTTGAGGAGTGAGCTCCCGAGTGGTACTTTCAAGTCATTAGGTAGACAGATGATCAGTGCCAACAAACATCGAGGATGCTCGTGCCCACTCACTAGCAGATGCAACCTCTCCTAAAGAAAGGTATTTTTTTATGTTTATTTTTGAGAGAGAGAGAGTGAGAGCAGGGGAGGGTCAGAGAGGGAGAGAGACACAGAATCTGAAGCAGGCTCCAGGCTCCGAGCTGTCAGCACAGAGCCTGACGCAGGGCTCAAACTCACAAACTGTGGGATCATGACCTGAGCTGAAGTTGGACAATTAACCGACTGAGCCACCCAGGTGCCCCAATAAAAGGTATTTTTTAAAAACTCAGACTAAATGGGATATAGTAAAATTCTTCCATCCGAATAGATTGTTACAGATCCTCATTTTAGCCGTTTATATCACTGTTTGCCATCTATAAAAAATTCAATCTAGAAAAACTAAGAGGAAAAAAAACTGTACACATTCTTTAATAATAACGCATGGTCTTGTGTATTATGAGAATAAGCATTATGTAATTATAAAACTATTGTATTATTGCCTGAGACTGATTAATCTCAGAACACCAGACAAGGTGTAAATGAAGCCATGGCCAAGGGTCAGTTCTTATGAAGGCTATTCAGGATCACTGTGTTTCGTGACAGCCACCTGACCCCTCACTCCAGCTGGTGGCAAGGGGGACAAAGCAAGACAGAGGAGAAACGGTCCTAGTGATAGCAGTGAGTGGCACAGCTTTTCCATATAAAGGAAAACATATTATTAGGTCATGGCTGACATTTAGTAGGTAATTCACTCAAATAACTTACCACTTCATACCCTGTAATTTGGTATGATTCTTCTTTTAATAGCACACTGAACAGATGCACATTTCCCATTTACATTCAAAATGACAGCAAATTCTCTTTCCACCAATATGGCTCTTGTGAAGGATAAGGAAGGATAAGGTGAGTGTTCTAGGGAACCACACAGATCTCTGGCCCTGGTTCTGTCTCATCATTCATTCCTCTGCCTCCATCTGCGCTCTATGCCTCTATGAGCCCCTTCCCTACAGTCCCTTTATATCACTTGAAGTTCTGGGGCGCCTGGGTGGCGCAGTCGGTTAAGCGTCCGACTTCAGCCAGGTCACGATCTTGCGGTCTGTGAGTTCGAGCCCCGCGTCGGGCTCTGTGCTGACAACTCAGAGCCTGGAGCCTGTTTCCGATTCTGTGTCTCCCTCTCTCTCTGCCCCTCCCCCGCTCATGCTCTGTCTCTCTCTGTCCCAAAAATAAATAAAAAACGTTGAAAAAAAAAAATTTATATCACTTGAAGTTCTATTCTTTCCTCTCTCAGCCTCTAAAAATGTGAATGTACTTATCACTTAATAGAGATGGATACATGTGAAATAGACAAATTTTAATATGAAGAATCTGAAGAGATCATCCAATTCTCAGGCATGAGAAAGATGACCCTTCTCCCTTTCTATCACTGTAACTCATGTCTTCACGCATCCATCCATTTAAGGTTTGCTGTGATGTTTAAATGTATTTTAAAGTATAAAAGAAATATAATAGACCCTAGATAACTAATTCCCATTTTCCCCCTATTCCTTTCCCCCAACTTACCCCCACTTTACCCAGAACTCTCCTCTCCTTGAAAACAAATTTTGAAGAATGCCCTTGAGGGATGTGTAATACCCTATTGATTGCTAAATTGACCTTTGAAACATTTTTTAAAGACTATGTGGACACATACCCTTTGTTCTCATGGCTTTTCATCTTCACATGAGTATGACCAGTAATACTTAACCATCTAAAGTTTAAACCTTCTCTGAGGATTAAGTTGAAGGTTTGAAAGTCTTCTTTTAGAAGATAAAAGACAACAGTCTCCTGCATATAATGTCCCTCTTCCATCAAGCATTTTTTATAAGAACATTAACATCCTCAAGTTTAGTAGAAACAATTTGATTCAAAGGAGAATTGATTTCTGCAGATGGTCCTCAAATTCTGTTGCAGCTTTGGAAACATTCTTCCCAAGTAACCAAAAATGACTAGTCTAATGTGAAAAAATTAGAATTCAGTTTTGCCATAGAAAAATGTAGCAAGAGCCAAGATCTTACATTTCTGCAGAACTGGAATTGAGAAAGAATAGCAGGTCAAATTAGGGCGCCACATTAAAATATTTCTCAATTGTGTGGTAGCTCATATAATTGTTGGCAACTATTTGCTCCCTACCCTGCGAGAGAATTACACATCTTTGTTGTTTGCCCTGATTCCTGGAAGACGGAGCAAATCTCAATGCCCATAGTCAGACTTAGCCATGGACTTGACTGGCCAGTAAACATCAGCAGAAATGACAGTGTGCTTACTCCATGCAGGAGCTTGTTTAAGAGGCCTGCTCTTGCTTTTTAATCTCTACCTAAAGAATAGCATATCCTTGATGGAATGCTCCATTAGCCTGGATTCCAAAAGGAAGACTCATGGAAAAGAGCCATATGGAACCTAGCCTTGGCCACAGCTGCAGCTGGAGGCAACCAACAGCAACAGGGGCAAGCTTCAACCTGTGCACAGAGGACATGCATGTTATTTGCCACTGAGATTTGGGGGGTGCTTTTCATCACAGAACAGATGATTAATACAACAAACAAATCATGATGTGTTTATCCCAAGAATGGGGAGACTAGGTTTCTGTGCTCTACAAAAAGGAAAAAGAAATGAACATTTATAGAAACTTTGTTCAAGGCTAACTACTGTTCTAGGAGTTTCACAAAATTATCCACCAACCAGATGCCCAGAAAAACCTCTTGGGTTTCATCTATGACCTCTAAGTAAGTTTCCAGAGCTGGCATTCTATTATGAGTTGCTTACTGAAACCATTCAGAAAAGTAAGATTCACTATATAATTTACAGTCACTACATTTCAAGAGAGTAGATATCTGGCCAAGATTAATCCCTATGTTTTTTTCATAATATGACTGATGTTTTTTAATGTACCACCAATTATTAGCATGATTTTCAGAGAAAATCCAGTTCACTAATATTTGAAACTTTTTATTTCAAACCCATTTTTATTTCCTATATTCACCTACTTGTTACCTAACTACCAAAAATATTAGATTCTTTCATTTTTAAGGGCAATCTCCACTTAAATTTTAGCTTCCTTTTATACTGCCATCAATTTCATTAAGATGCCTATAAACATAATGATAATAATGTGAATCTCACCAATAATTTATCTGTTCCAAAAGTTTGTAAGTGATAATCGAGATATCACCAAAAGATTTCAAGTCATCAGAGTCTAGTATTATTAAAGATCAATACCATCACCATTAATGAGACACATGCACTGTTTTGGGAAAGGATATATATCTGGAGTTTGATAAATGGACTTCAAACAAACAGCCGAAATAATTTATCCAGGCTAAAAGAAAGCTTTTAAAGGCTGGCAAAGTCAAATATAATATTCTAAAACAAAATTTTCCTATGCCTCTTCTGATTTGAAAAAAAAATTGTAGAGAGATACCAATATACATCCTCTAGTGATGTTAATATTTTTAACCATTTTTATTCAACATTTTGACTATATGCCTGTTGGATAGAAAATATACCTATAAACGTGCCAATCTTTTTAGTTCTAGGCAAAGAATAAGATGTTGGGTGAAAATTAGAAAAATATATGAAGGCTATTTTTTTCCCAAAGTACCTTATTAAAATTCACTATGAACACTCATGCACTGTTATATCTGCATATGAAATAAAGGCACAGACTAGAAAATAAAAGAGGTAAGTTTAGGTAAGGGGATGATGGGTGATTTGGTTTACTTACCTTTTATTTTTATAATAATGGTTTTTTTTAATTTTTTTTTAACGTTTATTTATTTTTGAGACAGAGAGAGACAGAGCATGAACAGGGGAGAGGCAGAGAGAGAGGGAGACACAGAATCAGAAGCAGGCTCCAGGCTCTGAGCCATCGGCCCAGAGCCCGACGCGGGGCTCGAACTCACGGACCGTGAGATCGTGACCTGAGCTGAAGTCGGACGCTTAACCGACTGAGCCACCCAGGCGCCCCTATAATAATGTTTTTAAACAGTTACAAATAAATGCTGCTACTAGAATCTTATTATATGTTAATTTTAATATCCTATCTATATATGTTAATTTTAGTAAATCTAAGCAATCCATGCTTTTTTCAGAAAACATATACATCACAAGGAAATAAAAAAGAAAACAAAAAGCATCCATAATCCTACAAAAATTCTAAATTCTTTGAGTCTTTTGTGTCTGTGCATATTTATATGAATAGAGGAAAGAAACAAGAGTTCCACTTCAAGGAAAGAATGATGCATAGTGTCAAAACACCCATCCTATTGAGAACAGCTAAAAGATGGACAGTGTTTTAAAATATATACTTGAGGGGCACCTGAATGGCTCAGTCGGCTGAGCGTCCATCTGACTCTTGTTTTCAGCTCAGGTCGTAATCTCACAGTTCGTGAGTTTGAGCCCCGTGTCAGGCTCTATGCTGACATTGAGGAGCCTGCTTGGGATTCTTTCTCTCTCCCTCTCTCTCTACTTCTCTCCCACTAATGCTCACCTTCTCTTTGTCTCCCTCGCTCTCTCTCTCTCCCTCTCAAAGTAAATAAATAAACTTTAAAAAAAATAAAATATATATTTCAAATATACGTTGGCCTCAAAGAACTACCAAGACAGTGAGAAGAGGTGAGACAAGATTTAAGAGAAGAGGGAAACCAAGAGGGGTAATCCAGAACTTAGGGCACTTTTCCCCTTGAGGCAAACTGCCAGTTATGAAAATGAAAAACAACAAATGACAGGCTAAGAAAGTGAGCACAATAAAATAAAAACTTGAGTACACAGCATCAGAACAAGGAGGGACTTAGTAAATACCCTGTACTTTAAGTGAGATTCTGAAAGGGCTTAAGAGGAATTAGGAACAGAACAGCCCTCACAAGAACTGAAGCTCAGATTTGAATCTGGTCTCAGTTTCTGATGGGATGAGATTGATTCTGTTCAAATGAACTGTATACAAGAGCCGGAGGAAATCTTCCCAGGACAAAAAACATTACCTAGAGCCCAAAATTATCTCTAAAAATTTTTTTTCCCAATATACGAAATTTATTGTCAAATTGGTTTCCATACAACACCCAGTGCTCATCACATAAGGTGCCCCCCTCAATACCCATCACCCACCCTCCCCTCCCTCCCACCCCCCATCAACCCTGTTTGTTCTCAGTTTTTAAGAGTCTCTTATGCTTTGGCTCTCTCCCACTCTAACCTTTTTTTTTTTCCTTCCCCTCCCCCATGGGTTTCTGTTAAGTTTCCCAGGATCCACATAAGAGTGGAAACATATGGTATCTGTCTTTCTCTGTATGACTTATTTCACTTAGCATAACACTATCCAGTTCCATCCACGTTGCTACAAAGGGCCATATTTCATTCTTTCTCATTGCCACGTAGTACCCCATTGTGTATATAAACCACAATTTCTTTACCTAAAATTTTTCATAAACAATGCCTGGCCTTGAAGGAAGGAAGGAAGGAAGGAAGGAAGGAAGGAAGGAAGGAAAGAAGGAAGGAAGGGAGGAAGGGAGGGAGGGAGGGAGGGAGGGAGGGAGGGAGGGAGGAGAGAGAGAGAGAGAGAGAAAGAAAGAAAGAAAGAAAGAAAGAAAGAAAGAAAGAAAGAAAGAAAGAGAAAGAGAGGAAGGCAGGAAGGAAGGAGGGAGGGAAGGAGGGAGGAAGGGAAGGAAGGAAGGAGGGAGGGAGGGAAGGAGGGAGGGAGGGAGGGAGGGAGGGAGGGAAGGAAGGAAGGAAGGAAGGAAGGAAGGAAGGAAGGAAGGAAGGAAGGAAGGAAAAGCAAGCAAGCACAGGGCACCTGGGTGGGTCAGTCAGTTAAGCATCCAAACTCTTGGTTTTGGCTCGGGTCATGATCTCACGGTTCATGGGTTCAAACTCCACGTTGGTTAGGCTCTGTGCTGACAGCTCAGAGCCCGGAGACTGCTTCAGATTCTCTGTCTCCCTCTCTCTCTGCCACTCCCCTGCTTGTCTCTCTCTCTCTCAAAAATGAATAAACATTTTTAAAAAAGGAAGAAAGCATGTAAGAGGGTAAGATTTATCTGCAAATCAACAAAAAAACACAATGGAAATAAACTCACAAGTGATACAAATATTGAAGTATCAAAGACTAGATAAACTATTATTATGTTCAATCAATAACTGATGGATAAAGATGGAGAATTTCAGAGAACTGGAAAGCAGAAAATAAATCAAACAGAGTCTAAAATTAGAAAATAAAACATGGTAAATTGACAACAGGAAATTACATGCAACTGAAAACACAATTAGTGAAGAGGTCATCAGAGGGGAATATATACCCTGAAGCATGGAAAATCAAAATGAAAAAATTGAGAAATGATCCTAAAAGACATAAGGGATAAGGAGAAAGTGTCCGAGCATAAGAGAAAATAAAGCAGAAGGGATATTTGAAGAAATAATGGCAAAACTTTCCCCCCCCAAAATGTCAAAACACCAATAAGTGCTACGAACTCCAAGAAGAGTAAATACAAAAAAAACCACACCTGAGCACACCATCGTCAGACTACTGAAAAACAAAGAGAAAGAGAAAAAGCTTCAAATCCATTGGAGGAAAAGAGATGTATTACCTTTAGAAGAACAACTGAGGCACCTGGGTGGCGTTGAACTCTTGATTTCAGCTCAGGTCATGATCTCATGGTTTGTGAGTTCAAGCACCGCATCTAACTCTGTGCTGACAGTGTGGAGACTGCTTGGGATTCTCTCTCTCCCTCTCTCTCTCCCCTGCTCGTGCTCTCTCTCTCAAAAAAAAAAAAAAAATTAAAAGAACAACACTAAAACCATCAGCTGATTGTTCAACAAGGGAAAAAAAAAAACAAGAAGACAATGTAATGATATCCTCAAAGTGCTAAAAACAAAACAACAACAAAACACCTGCCTACGCAGAATTATTTATCCACCAAAAATATCCTTCAAAGTTTAAGGCAAATACATTTAATACAAAAACTGAGAGGATGTGTGACTGGCACAAATGCGCTCATGGAAATACAAAAGGGAGTGCTTCAAGAGAAAGAAAAATCATCCCAGAAAGAAGCACTAAGATACAGAACAGAATGCAGAACAATGGAAAGGGTAAAGTATGTCAGTACATTTAAGTAAATATTGACTAGAAAATAACAGGAACAATATCATCTGGAGTTTAAAAGATATCATTAATAACCTTCACATTAGTAGCACATAAGACATGAGGGGGCTACTCTGCCCTCTTCGCATTTCCCAGAACTAGTAAAGGTAGTACTACATACAATACTTGAATAAATATTTTATTAACAGAAAGATGGTAAGAAAAAAGAACATAGATTAGTAGGACAAATAAGTATTAAGATAGCTTTATACCAAATATATAATTAATACACTGAATGTGAATAGATCAAATACGTAATTTTAGAAAAACTGTCAAACTATCATCACAAATAAGCAACTCAATTACATAGAAAAGATACACCATCAATAGGTGAGGTTGGGAACAAAAGGATGGAAAATCATATACGCCATGCAAACACTCACTAAAAGAAGGCTGGTATATCTTCACTACTGTAAGATACAGCAGATTTAAAGGCAAGAAACATTACTCTTCATATTACAAATTTTATCATCAATTTTTTTGGATGTTTTATGATGGCAAAAGCATAGATCTAAAGGGAAAATACAATGCCTAAATTTGTATGATGAATCTAAAAATACTACGTAAAGCCAAAAACTGGCAGAAATAGAAGAATAGAAAAATCCACATCATGGTTAGAGACTTTAACACATTCTTCTCAGTAACTGAGAGAAAAAGCAAATATATCATCAGTAAGGATACAGAGCAAGATTAACAAAGGACTTAGTGGACAGACACACAACAGAGCACCAACTAGTGTCAACTACACATTCTTCTCAAATACCACAGGATATTTACCAAATAATCTCAGATCTGGGTCAAAAATCAAGTTCCAACCAATTTTAGAAGATTTAAGTAACACATGTCATGTCCTGACTAACCACAGTGGAATTAAAACTAATAATTAATACCAAAAAGATAACTAAAAAAATCCCCATATGTTTGGACATTAACCAATGCTGTTCTAAATAGTTCATGGGTTAAAGAAGATAATGAAAATGAGAACTATTTGAGATGAATGACAATTTTTTTAATCGCATATTCATTTTTTCCAGATGAAGAATTAATGTCACACTTAGAAGGACATTTATGGCCTTATGTGCATATAGGAAAATTGGGAAAGGCTAAAAGAAGAGGAGGAGGAGGGAGGAGGAGGAGGAGGGAGGAGGAGAAGGAGGAGGAGGAAGAAGAAGAAAAAGGACATCAACTACAGTCTCTACAGACATTAAAACATAAGGAAATATTAACAACTTTATGCCAAAAAATTTGACATAATAAATTAAGTGGACTAATTCCTAGAAAAATATAACTTAGCAAAAGTATCAGAAAATCTGATGAGTCCTATAACTATTAAAGAAATTGAATACAGCCTGGTATTTTTTCCATACAGCAATATATTATAAACATTTCCTTATGTCATTAAGTATCCTTGTTCAGTGACAGAGGACATTTATTACAGTATAGTTATAAGATTGGGGTTTCATTTAAGCTTTATTAATTCTTAACCATGTGACCTTTGATAAGTTATTTAACCTCTTATACTACAATTTTTAAAATTATGACCTAATAGGTGAGACATTACATTTACTTAGTACAATGTCTTGAATCTAGTAAATGTTTGATAATGATGGCAATGAATATGTTTAATGACTGCATGGTAGCCTTTTTTCCCCTCTTACAAATGTTGCAAGAAATCCTTAGCTACTTTTACACACATCCCTAGTTTCCTTAGAGTAAAATCCTGGACATGAAATTAATGGATCAAGAGATTCATGACACATAGGGTCCAACTGTCCTTCAGAAAAGCTGAATCCGCTTACACTTCCATAAACAGTAAAAAAAAAAAAAAAAAAGTACTCATTTTCCTACACCCTTGGCCACGTGGATATTATCCTTTTTTACTTTTGCCAATTTGGTAGGACAAAGTGGCTGATCAGTATTAGATTCATTTTGGATTATATTTATTATTTAGTAAGGATGAACACTTATTAGATCTATTGACATCTGAAACTGTCCCTGCATAAATGGCCATTTCATACCTTTTACCAGAGCAGAAGGAAAAAAGGAAAACTGGGGCACATCACACAGTAATGGCAGTCAAGCGGTTCCAAAGCAAATACCTGTTGGTTTGCACACGGAGGGTAAGGAGAGACAGGAGAGACAGGCCACTGCAGTTTGGCAGATGGCATGTTTAAAAAGCAAGGGAACGTATTAGGAGGCTTGTCTTGGCTAGCTGCAAGACAGAGAGAGCTCCACACCCGCCCACCAGATTCTTAAATTTACATAGAGGCTTTAATGGGGTTCTGTCCCGTATAACACTTGATGTTCCCAACAGCACCTTACTCTCTCAAGCCTGCGGCCTTGAAAAGGGCTCCTGCTGTGGGAAGTAGGGGCAGAATGTACATGCCAGGGAAAGGGGAGGGAGGGAGTGAGGAGCCTAAGATAGCCCACATCCAGCTCCAGGGTCAGCCAGCAGTCATGATGACCTTCTCCAACAATACCATCCAAAATATTTTAGATAGTGTTTCCTTTCTAGGGACCCTAAAAGTTTTTGCACGTAGGTCACCTTCTTGACAGCCCTTCTTTCTTCCATTTTTCCTCTGGGATATTTGTAGTATTTCAGACTGACATTACAAGAGTTTGTTGCTCACCTTTTAATTCTGTTTAGGTTTATTTACTTTCATTGTCATTTAATAAGGAAAGTAGTAAGGCCATGGATTTGTCTCGGTAGTTTTGGTCATATCCTGTGGGTTCTTACAGGGAGTTTTTTCATTGTCAATTTTTTTGCATCTGCAATGTATTTTTCTTAGTATATGGATTTAGTACATAAATATAGAAGAGAAAACAAAATCAGGACAGCACAATTACCAACTCACATTATCTGTTAGGTTTTGTTT
This sequence comes from Neofelis nebulosa, assembly GCF_028018385.1. Taxonomy (NCBI): domain Eukaryota; kingdom Metazoa; phylum Chordata; class Mammalia; order Carnivora; family Felidae; genus Neofelis; species Neofelis nebulosa. Next base: position 32,070,337 of record NC_080793.1, read on the forward strand.
CTTGGATTAATTATAGAATATTAAACAAAGAACATAAAAACCATACCACGAGGATATTCTCAACTAGAATAACTGAGTTTTTTCCAATTCAAAGGTTAAAGAAAAAATAAGGGAGCAGGGAGGGTATATAGATTCTAAAAGGCAAAGATTATACATATTCACTGTCAGAAGTGGTATGTAGTTGAAATGATATTGCACCCATGATCAGATAATGCTTTAACATGCCAGATGCAATCCATAACACACAGGTCTCAGGAAATGAGATGCCAGGCTGCAGACACACAGGCTGTACTTGAGTCGTCCGCAATTTCAGGCAAAAAACATATCACCACAACAAACTTCCCTGAGGTCTGTTTTACTAGGACCAGAAATTACCTTCATTATTAACAGTATATGCAGCATTGTTTATACTGTAGCATTGACAGTTTAGAAATTATTGACATTTCCAAAAGAGTCATCTAAGAAGAGATTTTGAAATCATTTGAATTGAGGACAGCCCATGGCTTCTTGTCAAATGAAGCTCCTATTAAATACAAGAAAACCCAAAACAAGGCCTGTAAGGATGCAAAACTTACTGAACTGATGCTGAGGCACTGACTGAACCAAGGTACTTATTGGAATTTTACATTAAACATTTTCAGGTGAAAGCTGCATATAAAATCTGTGCAAAATATGAGAAAAATAGGCAACCCTGATTTTGCTCAATCATATTTGTCAATGTTTATCAAAAAGATTCAAGTTATGCCCCACCCAAGGGGGTACAGTATTCTTTCTTTTCCGGGGCGGATACGTTCTGAGACCCCCACTGGGTTCCTGAAACCCCCAATAGTACCAAATCCTATATATATATTGTTTTTTCCTATACAAACATACCTATGATAGAGTCAAATTTACAAATTAGGCATAGTCAGAGACTAACAATAACTAACGATAAAATATAACACCCATAACAATATACTGTTGGGTCTCCTGGGTGGCTCAGTCGGTTCAATGTCAGACTCTCCATTTCCGCTCACGTTACTCACCATCTCACGTTTCCTGAACTGGAGCCCCACATAGGGCTCTGCACTGAGAGCACCGAGCCTGCTTGGGATATTTTCTCTCTTTCTCTCTCTCTCTCTCTCTCTCTCTCTCTCTTTCTTTCTCTCTCTCTCTCTCTCTCCGCTCCTCCCTCTCTCTCACACACACACAAAATAAACATTTAAAAAAACCAATATCCTGTTACACTATACGCTTAAAATATACACTTAAAACAATAAAAGTTATGTGAATGTGGTCTCTCTCTCTTTATCTCTCTCTCTCTCAAAATACCTTATTGTACTTCACTCACCCTTCTTGCGATGACGTGGAGATGATAAAAAGCCCGAGTGACGAGACGAAGCGCTGAAATGCCGTGAGTGACGCCATAATTGTGACGTCACTTGACGCTACGTCAGAAGGAGGAGCATCTGCTTCCAGACCAGGGAGGAGGGCCGAACCGAGCCGAAAACCTTGGAAGGCGAAACCATGGATAAGGGGGACCACTGTAGAGTACAGCTGTAAGAGCTTGGCAAAGCAAAGCATCAAACAACAGACAAAATACACAGCTGCAAAAGGGAGATTGATTCTAGCCTCTGTTTTGGCACAAGTGACCCTGTTCCCATCAAAAGCATCACTAGAAGAGTCTGAGTCACTGTTTTTTTTTTTCAAATGCCACAGAGAATTTCTTTTTTTTTAATTCTTTAATGTTTCTTTTTTTGTTTATTTATTTTTGAGAGAGAGACAGAGACAGAGCACGAGCAGGGAAGGGGCAGAGAGAGAGGGAGACACAGAATCTGAAGCAGGCTCCAGGCTCTGAGCTGTCAGCACAGAGCCTGATGCGGGACTCGAACTCACGTACCGTGAGATCATGCCCTGAGCTGAAGTCGGATTTTCAACCAACTGAGCCACCCAGGAGCCCCAAGAATTTCTTAACATCAGCATTTTCCAAACTGACTTCCCAAAGAATCCTTATAACCCAGTGCACATTTAACATTGGCCCGGAAAACACCATTTGGTATATATTTTATAGAAGAATGTTTATTGACATGCATACATTTCCAAGTAGTCCAACACTATGTATAAGATAGTAACAATTGTGTTATTATATATTGATACATTATTTATCTAATTATTTATATATCTAAATATATGTAAAATATATAGTATATATTTTGTTATACACACATACACAATTTCTTCATTATTCTTAGATTCCATATATGCAAATTTGTCTATTTGCCAAAATGTACTTGTAACACCAAAATTAATACTAAGGGAACTCTTGCAGTCATTCACTGACCTTCAAAAAGGGAGGAAAATCTTGAGTTGCCCAAAATTTATGTTGTCAATTGAGGTTAAACAGGCGATCATGGTTTACTTAGTGCCATCTTTTTCACATTTCTGTGCTTTTCACATTTTTCACATTTTTGTTGGTGATTTTACATGGATCCCAGACATAGGGCTAAAGTGCTGTCTAGTGTTCCTAAGTGCAAGAAGGCTGTGATGTGCCTGATGCAGAAAAGCATGTATTAAACAAGCTTCATTCAGGCATTAGTTATAATGCTGCTAGCTATGAGTTCAATATTAATAAACCAGCAATGATATTAAATAGTGTCTCTAAATAGAAACACATATAAAACAAGGTTATATATTGATCAGTTGACAAAAAATGTGACCAGAGGCTCATAGGAACTTAACCCTGAATCTGCCCTAGGGGCAATGATGCAGTATTAATTCTGTTCAAAGCAAGTTTATAGAATATAACTACCAGCAGATAACAAGAATGACATAGATAGATAGATAGATAGATAGATAACAAACTTTAGGAAATTTTTTTAAATGTTTATTTTAGAGAGAGACAGAACACAAGCAGGGGAGGGGCAGAGAGAGAGAGGGAGACACAGAATCCAAAGCAGGCTCCAGGCTCTGAGCTGTTAGCACATAGCCCCACATGGGGCTTGAACTCATAAACCGTGATATCAAGACCTGAGCCGAAGTCAGACACTTAAACAACTGAGCCACCCAGGTGCTCCTGGAACTTTAATCCTTTAAGCTAGAGAAATGAGCCTGAATAAGATCCATGTCTGATAGCTATTCATTTTTTCAATGAATGAATATTGGAGATAAAAGTGGTGCACAAATATGGACATTGCCATGACTTTCTGGACATTTGTGGTCTAGCAGGGAAGGGCCACCATTCATATATGTTATATGATGCACAACCTGACTAGAAAATACAAATGTAACCAAATAATCACATTAATGAATTAATAATCACAGACTTAGCTAAGTGCTCTGTGAGAGAAGAATATGGTTCTCTAACAAAGAAGTCACCCATAGAGTGCCTGGGTGGCTCACTTGGGTTAAGCATCCGACTCTTAATTTCAGCTCAGGGAATGATCTCACTGTTCGCGAATTCGAGCCCATGTTGGGCTGTGCGCTGACTGTGCCAATCCTGCTTGAGATTGTCTCCCTCTCTCTTTCTCTGCCCCTGCCCTGCTTGTGCTCTCTCTCTCAAAAGTAACTATTTAAAAATATATATACATAAATAAAATTTTTAAGGAAGTCACCCAACTTAGATGGAAGGTAGGGGATGAGGAGAATATTCCAATCAGAAAAGATGGCCTGGGCAAAGCCTGATAGCAGGAGGAAGCATGACATTCTGTAGAAACTGTAAGAAGGACATTGTGCCCAAATCAAAAGAAAGACAAGTGGTCCAAAATAAAACTTGAGAGTCAGGCAGGGGGTGAACCATCCAAGGCCTTGTAAGCCAAGCTACAAAATGTTGGTTTTATTCTGAATGCAATGGGAAACCACTAATGGGGGATGATTAGATTATTTGCCTTAAAAAGTTGCCCTGGCTACAGCGCAGCCACGGTGGAAGGGGGTGGTCAAAATGAATGTGGGGAGAACAGTCAAATTATCATAACCTCCCTCAAGTGTCTCCTACAGTATAATTACAGCCTAGCAAACATATAGCTCTAAGTGTGCAGATTAGACCTTACACAGGGGGAAGAATAATAAGATCAGCAAAACAAAAGAGCTTCGTATCTCTTATTCTAAAATTTATAAACCATGGGAATACTGTGACTTCTTTTCATTCCAAATATATATCTGAATTTCCTTTCAGAGGCACGTTTAATCTTCTTTACTATGACTTCTCTTATTTTTCAAGAGGTACATTTGTGTCTCCATGCAAATGTATACTTCATCTTGTCATTACTCTCCTAATTGTGCAACGTCTGCTTCAGTCACCTTTTGAATGTGTGATATAAGTACTCTTATGAATACAAAGACTGCCTCCTCTGTGGGTCCCAAAACAACTTCTGAAAATGAAGGAGGTGGCGGGGAACCTCAAGTTATACTCAGTAATTATAGGTAACCCAGAAAACTCACGATGTAAAACATCTAGCTCTTTGCTGTGGATGCTCCCCTCACTTTTTCCTGTTTGCAGATTTTTAAATACATGGTAAAAGTTGTGTTCCAAAAGTGTAAGGGATCAAGGAGAGAGAAAAAAAGGAGGAGAAGAAGGAACAGGTGAAGGGAAAAGATGAGACGTTATCTCCCACCCATGTGAACTTGTCTGGTCCTCGTCGAACCAATGACTTTAAGCAGATCATTCAAGTCTACTGGGGAATAAGGACTGTGCATCAGATGACATGGGGACATTTTGTGTGATGATGTGATAGTGGCATGTAAAAGATATATTTAAATGCCATTATTTATTAGTGATGTATAATGAAGCATTTTTGAGTAAAATGACATGATGTCTAGGACTTACTTTTTAATGATCTAGAAAGGGAATAAGATAAATGAAATGTGGTTGACAAAAGATGAGTAAGTTACAGAGAGGGAGGGAGGCAAACCATAAGAGATTCTTAAATGCAGAGAACAAACTGAGGGTATGGGAGTGGGGGAGAGGGGAAAGTGGGTGATGGGCATTGAGGAGGGCGTTTGTTGGGATGAGCACTGGATGTTGTATAGAAGCCAATTCAACAATAAATTATATTTTTAAAAAACACGACAGATTAGTAAATGTTGAGTCTAGGTAATAGGTACATAGGAATTCATTACACTTTTCTCTTAACTTTGGTGTATTCTTTAAAACTGAGGGAAAGCAGACAGAGGCCAAATTGCACTGGACTGAGGAGTGACACGGAGATATTTCGTTTCCTCTGTCTCAAAGCCTTTAGTACATTTTTACAAAATGTTTCGCTTTGTTTTTTTTGTTTTTTTTTTAAAATGGTCTCCTCTCTTTTTATTCTCTAGTGGGATCACCCCCTAAGCCTGTTTAGAGCCATTTCTTTTTTTTTTTTAATTTTTTTTTCAACGTTTTTTATTTATTTTTGGGACAGAGAGAGACAGAGCATGAACGGGGGAGGGGCAGAGAGAGAGGGAGACACAGAATTGGAAACAGGCTCCAGGCTCCGAGCCATCAGCCCAGAGCCTGACGCGGGGCTCGAACTCACGGACCGCGAGATCGTGACCTGGCTGAAGCCGGACGCTTAACCAACTGCGCCACCCAGGCGCCCCTGTTTCGCTTTGTTTTAATTAGCATTCAAGAAATTAAGAGAGTGAATTCTTAACTAGGAAGAGATATTATGCAGCCTCATTTCTCAGGAGACAATGGTCCGGGTACCATAGAAGGTGGCCAGTAACACAGCAGTCCCTGGTGGAACTTTGGGCACCAGCCAGAAGCCCTGCAACCCTGGAGAGGCAGACAAAGGTGATAAACAACAGCCAAGATGGATTTGTGGAACCTGTAACAATTCCTTCCAAGCCCCAGAAAGGACTTGGGGAGGTGAACCTGATAAATGACTGCAGTTGCAGTGTTCAGCAGAATAAGTGCATAGACTCAATATTTGGGCTTCAAAGGGAAAAGCCATGCCTTGAGGCTGGACAACTGGGGAGCAGAGAACACACACACACACACACACACACACACACACACACACACAGAAACGCTGACACAAAGCACTTACCTTGAGCTGTGTACTGTTCTTTACGTATACTCATTTCATCCTCTGAACAACTGTGAAGAGGTGTTGTTATATAGAAATGCAGAAACCAAAGGACAACAAGGTTCTCTAATTTGCCCTCTCCAGCTAGTGAGTAGAAGATCTGGAATTCTAACCCAGGCAATCTGACTCCAAAGTCTATGCTCTTTACATCTTTTCTATAGCACTGCTTGTGCCTCTCTCTCCCTCTCTCTCTCTAAGGGAAAACAACCAGACAGACATTCACTAGTATGTTTGTGGTTGAATATTTTTTTTCCTTTGCACTCAATCTATGTTCTAGGTTTTGTGAGTTAACATGTATTACTCACATCTTTATTTTTAAAATCCATATATATATATATATATATATATATATTTAATGTTTTTAATGTTTATTTCCAAAGGAGAGAGACAGAGCATGAGTGGAGGAGGGGCAGAATGAGAGAGAGAGAGAGAGAGAGAGAGAGAGAGAGAGAGAGAGAGAGAGAGAGAATATCTGAAGCAGGCTCCAGGCTCTGAGGTGTTACCACAGAGCCCGATGTGGGGCTCAAACTCACAAACTGCGAGATCATAATCAGAGCCAAAGTAGGACGCTCAACCGACTGAGCCACCCAGGCACCCCCATAAATATATATTTTAAATAAGGATCTTCCTTCTTAGAAAATCCTCTAAATATTAATATGAGATTTTGCTCAGATTAAGTGAAAGAAAAAAGTGACTTCTGGGAAGCGTTTTTGCTTGATGTTCATGAAAATGTGTTCCCTAAGAACGAAAAGGACTATGAGGTAGAAAATGTGACGGTTAACATGGAAAAAATGTCAGGAAAACCCTCCCATGACAGAAAATACCTCCTGACACTACAAGAGAGAAATATGGGATGAATAGAATGTGGTGAATTGCAAAACTGGCCACAAATTTTTTACCCCAGTATCCACAGTGCTTTGCAATGGGACATTGCTCTTCCCATCAAGACCTGGAGATTGTGGGAATCTAATGCACAGCATGGTGAGTATAGTTAACAATACTATATTCTACACTTGAAAGTTGCTAAAAGAGTGGATCTTAAAAGTCCTTATCTCACACACACACACACACACACACACACACACACAAATGGTAACTGTATAAGATAATAGATATGTTAACTAACCTAATTGTGGTCATCATTCCTCAATATACACATATATTAAATCATCACATCATCACCTTAAACTTACAAAATGCTACATATCAATCATATCTCAATTAAGCTGGGGGAGGGGAGAAAGAGGTCTGCTTTTTCATCACCTTGTATCTGGGCCTGGCCACAGACGTTCATTGAGCCAACGGACATTGGCAGATGTAATATAAGCAGAGACCTGAGAAACACTTCTTCTCTGTGGTTTGCTTCTTGCTGATCCCAAAACCTTGAGATAGCATGTAAATGAACCCAAGCTAACCGACTAGAAGATGAAAAGCCAGACAGAAAATCATGGCTCTCTGGCTTATCACCTGCCAACCACCAAACATGTGAGTGAGGCCCACCAGCTGACCAGAGTTGCATGCCTCAGTTTCTTTATCTGTAAAATAAAGCTAATTTTGTAAGAGTTTATTGAGTCGGGTATAATAATGTATTTATAACTACACCAAGCATAATGAACATTACCAAATGTTATTATTTTAGGGAAAAATTGAGAAAGACATTGAAATGGACCAATTACCGAGTGTAATCCCATATAGCACGCCCATCCAGGTTATATCAACCTTTCATTGTCATTGAGCTACTTCACAACTCTGTAGAAAATGGGGAATAATGTAAATTATCCTTGTCCATAAAAATGCAAAATAATTGTATCTAGTGGAATATAATTGATTATTGCCTCATAGATAGACCTATCTTGATTCTATTGGTAAATCTATTCCAGCATTCCTTATTTGCCTGTATAATATGTGGTTCTTCAAATTTCCATTGGAAACAACCATAGCATCTTACTGGTTCTCTAACTAATGAGTTAAGTAAAATTTTTGATACATGTTCATTGTATGTTTGTATGTGAGTCAAAATTCCCCATTTTAAAGTATCTTTTAACACTATAATTATAGTGTTTAAAAAAAAAAACTCTTGTGAGTCAAAAATATTGTGCCCACTTTCTTTTATATAAGAAAAAACCACAAAGGTATTCTCACACATGCAAGGGCACAGGTATACATATAAAATATAGAACACACACACCTTCATTTAAAAAAGTGCTTGAAGAAATCAGCATACTGAAACATAAATCAACATTAAGAAATTTGGAACAGCAAAGCACTGAAGTTAAACATTGAAATTCCTTAAACATAAGTCATATAAATATATATGGCTAGAGGTTACAGAAATAGGAAAAACATGGTTTGAAAACAACACAATAGTTTTAAAATAAATTAAACTACAATAATCTAGGGAGGATTCTGGGGAAATGTGGTGAAAATACAACATTCTGACACCCTCCCATGCCCAATTCCCTTCTTTTATTTTTTAAGATTTTTTTTTAAGTAATCTCTACACCCAACATGGGGCTCAAACCCACAACCCCAAGATCAAGAGTCACTTGCTCTACCAACTGAGCCAGCCAGGCACTCTACGCCACCCCCAATTCCCTTAAGTAGATGAGGAAACCCTATTCCATAACCACCTTGCCATACAGAAGGGTTTCCCCTACATACCTGAAAAAGAGTCTGCAAATAAAGTGCAGTGGTGAGGAGGGTGGAGAGCCTACCTGTCGTGTTCTCCCCCAATACTCATAAACAGAATTTTCCCTTCTGGCAACTCCTTTCTGCAGACCCTCCCACTGGGCCACATCAATGATCTGTCTATGTAAAGGGATCTAAAAGGGGACAGATAATCTCGTGTCTATGTACTCTTAAAACTACCTTTGCTCTGATTTGCCAGTTTTTGTAAGTATAACAACACTAAGAAACTGTAAGGACTACCACTATCTTTACCCAAAATGTTTTGTTAGGAAGAGGATCTGTAGAAAGTGTATTTTACTATTCAAAACTTGTAATTCAAAATGAATTACCATGATTCTGACTTAGCAATAGCTGAGCACTTACAAACTCATAAATAAGTGTAGGGGCCAAAATTTGCTATCCCAACATATGCCTCTTTGGCATGTGGATTATTTTAGTTTTATTATTAAAAAAATTTTTTTTATGTTTATTTATTTTTGAGAGAGAGAGAGAGAGAGACAGAGCACAAGAGGGGGAGGAACAGAGAGAGAAAGAGGGAGACACAGAATCTGAAGCAGGTTCCAGGCTCCAAGCCGTCAGCACAGAGTCCCACGTGTGGCTCGAACCCACACGTGGCTCGAACCCACACGTGGTGAGATCGTGACCTGAGCCAAAGTTCAATGCTTAACTGACTGAGCCACCCAGGTGCCACCTAGGTTGGTTATTTTTAAAAAAGCAGAAGACTCAAGGGTTTTTCTTTTTTGCCTCCCTTGTAACCACCTAAAAGAATTTAGATAGAGGACCTATTCCAGGAAGGGAGATATCACTATAGATACCTATAGTGTAATATGAAGTAGGTGTGCTAGACAGGGAGGAAACTAGCAATACCCCTTTGACCTAAATTGTCTCTATGTCCCATTGTTTCTGTATGGCCCAACAAACATATTTACCCAACATTTACTCTTTCTATTCTTTTTGTGAATTGCATTCCTTCCCTTCAAGCCTCAGGCCCCTACCCTCTTCTCCTTAATCCATAATGACATATACCTCATTTCTCCTTTCTTTGTAATTTCATTTTTATGTGGTTTCCCCCATATATACGTAATTAAATTTCATTTTTCCTATTAAACTATCTCATGTCAATTTAATTCTTAGACCAGCTAAAAGAACTTGAAGTGAAGAAGAAAAATTTTCCTCTCCAACATAAGCCACACCATCCATCACAAGACTATTTATTGAATGAAAGGTAATCACAAGAATATTTATTGAATGAAAGGTAGATAGCCACAGAGCCTTTTGTTGATATCTTGACAAATGAAATAATTAGTATAACAGTGACTTATTAGTCTTCCTACAGGAAAGTGTGCTAAGAAACTACAAAAAATTTACATCACATATGCCAATATTTTCTACTTAAAAAAATATAGCACTCTTAAATGTATAATTCCTGAAAAGAATTAGTAAATATAATTCTGACTTACATGAGTACAACTTCCTTTTTTTTTTCAGTTTATTTATTTACTTTGAGAAACAGAGAGAGTGAGTGGGGAAGGGGCAGAGAGAGAGAATCCCAGGCAGGCTCCACACGGTCAGTGCAGAGCCCAGTGCAGGGCTGGAATTCACCAACTGTGAGATCATGACCCAAGACAAAATCAAAAGTCAGATACTTAACCGACTGAGCCACCCAGGTGCTCCACGTGGGTACAACTTCTAAGAAACCTCGGGGAATATATCATCCTCAACCAGAATATTTGCTTTTTGGAATGAAAGATAGATCTTTCCCCCAAAAGACCAAATTACTATTTTTTATGAAAAGTCAGCTAAATGCTAACCAGATATTAAGGCTTCTAAATGTTTACATCCTTCTAGACCAAATGTTCCCCCATTTTTGTCTTAAAGGGGCAGATAGTAAATATTTTTGCCTTGGCTGACCATATGGTCTCTGTCACAACTATTCATAGTTGTGCAAAAGACTGCCAATATGCCAACAAATGGATATGGCTGGGGTCCAATTAAATGTATTTACAAAAACAGGCAGAGAGCCAGATTTAGCCCTAGGCCATAATTTGCTGGCCTTTCCTCTAGAACTCAGTTATTGCAAAATAAAGTGTGAAAGGGGCAGGAAACATCCCCGACCCTATTTCCCACACGAATCAGAGTTTAGCCTGCTTGTTTTCAAGAACTGCTTTCTAAATAGCACCTCAGGCAAGCAGACAAGGATCTCTCCTTTGTCTTCCTTGTTCGTATTCCTGATTGTTCCACAGACTCAGCAGAAGAAGTGAAGATGCAGAGGACATTTTCAGAGAAATCTTCTGCAATATGTGACTCAATCTCACTTCAAAGGGATCCTCTTCTGGCCCAGAAAGTCATTTTAAACTGAAGCACCACTTCTTATCCCAAAGGAAATCAAGTACCAGAGGGTCTTATCCTGCCATCTTGTGGCAGATTGGAGTATGGAAAGGGAAATGGTTGCACAGGTGGAATGCCTACTTTGTAACAGGCACTCTACTCTGTTCATGTGCTGGATGCGGGAGCTATATAGGCAGCCAAAAAAGCCACAATCCGTTGTCCTCAAGGAGCTTACAATCTATAGGACAGGAGGTATTAATCAAAAAAAATTCGCACAAACACATGTAAAGTGGTCTGAAGGAGCTTACATGATCTGAAAATGAATATGAGGGACTCAACCTGGACACGGAAGGTGGAGAAAGCTTCCCTGAAGATGAGATGATTAACATGAGGCCTGGATATGGGCAGGGATGTTTCAGGTGAGAAACTGAGGGAAGTTGATTTCAGAGAAAGGGAACAGTGGCCATAAAAACTCTGCAGCAGGAGGAAAGCAAGGGGGGGCTCTGGTATGAGATAAGGCCAGGGAGGTAAAGACAGGATTGTGCAGAGCCTCAGAAACCAGGAAAATAAGGGAGTTTTCTTTATCGTATAAGCAGAGAGAAACCATAACATGGTTTAAAGCAAGGAGGAGAGACAAAATCAGATCTACATTTCAAAAAGACTGAACTGTGTATCAGTCAGGGTCCAGTCAGGACACAGAAGCTACACAGTAATTTGAACAGGGAAAGATTAAATCAAGAATTACTAACTCTTTAACAGGAGATTGAAGTAATGAGGGACTGGTCTACAAGATAGAAGCAAAATTCTAAAAAATATACACATATCACATATAAGGAGCAGCCACTCCCCAAGAAAGGGCCTCCCACTCCCAGGGCTGAGACCCAGAACTTATTGGAGAGGAAACCTCTATGGCCCCCTGGTTGGCAGAGAAGTCACAGTGTTGCAACTTGCTGCAAATGCCCCCTCTAGGGTGCCAGGGGAAGCCCTTCAAAGGGAGGTAACCCTCTGGAGGCACTCCACTAGGAAACCACGTAAGGGGAACATCCACAAGAAGTTTCTGACTGCTGGGTGCTGCTGGCCACAGTGCACTGCAGAAGCTGGCCTCAGGAACCTAGTTCTGGAGAAGCTGGGCACTGAAAATCCGCGCACACTGCAGGAGCCTGCATGGAGCAGTACGTCCCAACTAGGAAAGAAAACCCCTTCCTCCTCCAGTGTCTCTCCAGTGCCCTCTACTGACAAAGGTTAGCATTGTGCCTTCTGGCAAAGGAAAATTATTTAAAGGCCCCCAGCAGAGGCGCCTGGGTGGCTCAGTCGGTTGGGCGGCCGACTTCGGCTCAGGTCATGATCTTGCGGTCCGTGAGTTCTAGCCCCGCGTCGGGATCTGTGCTGACAGCTCGGAGCCTGGAGCCTGCTTCGTGTTCTGTGTCTCCCTCTCTCTGACCCTCCCTTGTTCATGCTCTGTCTCTCCCTGTCTCAAAAATGAATAAACATTAAAAAAAAAAAAAAAAAAGGCCCCAGCAGAGCAGGCAGTTTGAAGTCAGCACCCATCTTGTTAGTTTGGATGAAAAAACACAAGAGGTTATATCGTCCCCAGGCATGGCCAGAAAGGACCCAGGCCCAAGAGACATACAAGTAGTTGGTAGAGTGCTGACAGGCAGCTAATCAGCACTATCCTGAACACATAAGCACCAGATGCACCTAATGAAATCTCAAACAGAATATTTTTCAGAGTCCAAGTCTCTTGAGACAGAACAGGCCTCCGTGGGACTGGAAGTAACTAAGTAACATCTATTAACATGACTCTACGGACCTTCAATCAACAGCATCCACCTTCTCAGGAGACCCCTGCCTCAAATTTTGCCCTTAAAAATCCTCACTTCTGGGGCACCTGGGTGGCTCAGTCAGTTGAGCTTCTGACTTTGGCTCAGGCACTGATCTCACAGATTGTGAGTTTGAGCCCCATGTTGGGCTCTCTGCTATCAGGGCAGAGCCTGCTTCAGATCCTCTGCCCCCCTTTCTATCAAAAAATATTTTTTTTAAAAGAAGGAAAAAAAAACCTCACTTGTAAGCCACTGGGGAGTTCAGGGCTTTGATCATTAATTCCTCATTCTCCACACCAATAAATAGCCTATCTTTCTTCACTCCAAAAGCTCGGTGTCAGTCTTTTATTGGCTTGCTGTTCATGGAGCTGACAAACTCTCATTTGGTTCAGTTTCACATGTACAATGGATTTGAAGCTGAGATTGGTCTCTATGTGGAGAGCCTCCTGAGAGAGGAGCAAATAGGCCAGTTAGGAGGTACTAAGTCCAGGAGAGAGAGGAGAACATGATATTAACCTATAAGGTGCTGGACAGTATACATTAGTAAGTTCCACTGTGGATTACAAAAAAGACACCAAATAGCATGGTTTATGTCGCTGTGCTCACTGGATTTGCAGACATGCTGCCTTGGAAGGTGTGGCTAAGAAAGCAAAGAGGGTCAGCTGTCATGGGTCCTTAGATAAGAAATTGATAGCATCAGCTGCACTGAAGCACAGGAGAGCTTCATAAGGCACAGGCGTGGTATTGCTCCCAAGAGACAGACTTGCCAGGTTTACTCTACACACCAGGTGCAATCAAAACTACATCTAATCCATGCAAACACTACCAGTCAGGCTTGCAAAAGCAGGCCTTTGGGTCTAAAAAGTTACTAGAGAAAAATGAGCATAATTTGTAACAAAACATCATTCTTATTTTTAAAAAGCTTTTAAATGAATGACCTTTTTTTTTTTTTTTTTAACAGCCAGCAAGTCTGGCCTTCATACAGGCTTTCAATTCACCCACTGTCTCAAGATCATCAGGGGGGCAGAGTCCAGGTGAAGGGGGTAAAGTGCCATAGCTTATCTGTAAGGAGTCACCCCTCATTCCTCCAAAGCATTAATATCACCAGCTGGTAGATCTTGAATACTGCCTGAGAAGCCAGGGTTTGAAGTAAATTTGTCAACAACCAAAATTTACTAAACACAAAAACAAACAGCAGTTATCATGGCTCCTTCTGCGTAGTGGAACTAAGGGTGGGGAGAGGAGGGGGGCAGTGATTTTTTAAATACACCCTTTTATGTGGTTTGATATTCTTTTAACCAGCCCTGAAATAAAGGTGGAGAGAAGCATTCAAATGAGTAAAGTCATTATATCATTACAACACTGGACTGGAATTTTAATTACTCAAAGATTACTCTTGGGTCTGAAAGTGATTCAAGGACTTTTTATTATCTGAGAGTGGCTGAAAAAGATATAGGACATGGCTGAGATGGTCTGTGGGGAAAGAACACAGTGTCCCTCTGCTAGCACTTCTTTGATCTCAGCTCTCTCAATATAAGGGCAACCACAGCAAGTGCGCCAAAAAAGAACTGTTTAGAATTGAGCTCTGCTATTAAGGAGGGCACTTGTTGTGATCAGCACGGGGTGTTGTATTTAAGTGATGACGAATCACTAAATTCCACACATGAAACTAAAATGAGTATTATGCTGTATGTTAACCAAAATTTAAATTAAAACTTGGGAGGAAAAAAAGAAAGAAAGAATTGAGCTCTGCTCGTTCACTGGAACTAAGATTTGGACAAGTCTGAATCTAGACTTGGTTTCGGAGATAGTTGAACAAGCTCCTTTATTCCATGTAAGTTTTCCTTGCTTCCTGCAGACGGATTGTGATAATGCTGTCTCATCAAAACAAAACTCTTTGATATATAAAAATCTCTGGAGGCACAAATCGATAGTGAAACAGATCATCCTGATGGTTGAGTTTGCAAAGGAGGACTTGGCTAAAAACCTTGAATCCATCATCATGCCCATAAAGAAGATATAAAAGGGTAAGGATACAGTTTGGAAGAGGAGTTGGAGGATGTCTTTGTAGAACGCTGCTGATCTTGCAACCAAAGGTGGTGGGTATGAGAGGCCTGCCTCTAACTTCAAGGTTAGACGTCCCCAGGATCTGCCAGCGAGCCTGCAGTGAGGAGCCACAGTGGACTGCCCTCTGACTCCCATCTAGGAAATATGGAGAATAATGGTGCCTTCCAGGTGTGGCAAATTATCAGGGCTGATTCTTTTATTTGTGGAGCACTTTCAGAGATTCCTCCTGCAAAGCCTCTCCTCCAGCAAGCCACTCAACATCTGCATCTAGCAGTACAACTCCAGCCCCCTCTGCTGAGGTCCCCTCACCTTGGAGAAAGGCCCTTTAGGAGAGTTCCTCTCCAAGTGACCACCACGCCAGCTCCCTACCACAGACCCACCTCGCACAGACAGAACTCATTCACTATTGCCCTCCTCTCATAACTGCAACTGGTTCCTAAATCTAATTCCACCCATGGGAAAGTAACGGCATTTGCTCCACCTCCAAAGCTTTGAAGTAACAGCCTGGCTGCCAGCCATAATTAACGGTTCAAGAAAAAAATATTAGTACTTAGACTATAAACAGACCAACACACACACTCTAAATTTCTGGGTTGCATGGGTGGGACCGCAAAATATCCCACCACATGTACATAACTATATTTTAAATGATGAATTGCCTATTGCTAGACGGTTAGATCGCCATCAATTTTTTTATTAACACAATTCCTACAAATCAAACTGCGGGGTCACGTGGGGCTCCAGTCAGGCGCACCACCCACATTCTCACTCTCCAAACAAACGCCAGGTCCCTGCGGCCTCGGCACTGCGCACTCTCCGTCGCTCCCGCAACGCGCATGCGTCACTCAGTCCCGTTTTCCGCAACCATCTTTCCGGGTCGTGTGGCCCTCTTCGGAAAAGACAGTCTTCCCTCCTTGTGGAAGTTGCCTCAAGATAGCTAAGGGTGGCTTCCGGAATAAACTCCATCCTAGAGAGCACACCCCTCCACGAACCACCTGCCCCAAAGCGTGTGCTTACCGGTCTGCTTGGGGGACTGGGCAGGGCTCCAAGGAGGCAGGAAGCCTATCAGAACCGAGGCCCCGCCCCCTTCGCACCACCTGCTCCAGACTGGTAGGGTGGTATTCTTGAAGATTTGTTGTGAGGGTTAAATTATTAAAACTTCCTGATGCTTAAAGAGCATAGATAATTTGTAGCTACTATTAACTGCCTCCATGTCTACTCATTTTCCTTCCGGTGTTAGTAGTAATTTGGCTTCACTTCGCCAAGATTAATCTTGTGTGTTCAATCATGTATCACTTTCTCAAGAACTTATTAGTTGTCACTCCTATGGCCTCCACTTTATACTTTTCTAACTGGACTTTCTCCTTCAGCCCATCTCCGGAATCATTTATACACAAATATCCTCCTGTTGTCTTGGATCCTCAATGCTATCTCGTTCTTCCTAACTCATGAAAACTGTAAAAAGGTTACCACATCCATTTCTTCATCCCCCCCACCCCCACCCCATTTACTTCACTGGAATCTGGCTCCACTAAAACTATCCCCAGCAAGTGACATTAGATCTAGTGAACGAACACTTACATGCTATACTATCTACACCTGACACATCTATGCCTGTAATCCCTGTAAACCCCTCTGCACACCCACTGGTATTCCTAATGCTCACACTCATTTTCCTACCTCTCTGATCACTCTTTATCTGCCACAAGTTTGTCTCATTTGTCCTGTCTCCCTCTGTTGGTTCCCAGGCCACCCTAGTCCTGTTTCTTTCACTCTCCGTTCATAGGCAAGCTTTTTCATGTCATTTTGGAGTGCCAGTGACCCCAAGTCTACATACACCTCTAGCCTACACCTTTCTTCTGAGCTTCAGACTCTTGGTTATCCCACAGGAACATCAGACTTAACACCTCTAAAACTTACCTTTTCCAGCAAACCTGCTTCAGTTCCTGTACATTATCACCTTCCTGTGCTCATCTCAGTGGATGGCATCATGTGCGGTCTCAAAACAGAAATTGAGGAGCTACCTTAGGATCCTCCCTCTCCCTCGCCCACAGTTCTCAGTCTGTTCCCTGGGAAACAGACTCCTGAGACTTGTGTGCAGGTGGTTTATTGGGGGGAGAGGGAGGAGACAAGCTCTCAGGAACAGCATGTGAGGCCTGAGGGAGGAAAGGTGAAGTGGGAGGGGGTTGAACAGTTGATGCAGTTCAAACAGTGGCCTCAGTCAATCCTACCACGACCTGGAATGGCCCTTCACTGAGGCAATGAGTGGAGCACATGCCCCCCATTAACCTGTCACTGCAAGTGACCTGCTTTCAGGAAGGGGCGTGACCTTAGGTAAGGTGGCTCTCTTTCCTGTGGGCAATTCCTATAGAGGGTCTAGGGTGAGAAGCATTGGCCATCAAAACTCCTAGCATGTGGGGCACCTGGGTGGTTCAGTCTTAAGCGTTTGACTCTTGGTTTTGGTTCAAGTCATGATCTCACCATTCATGGGATTGAGCCCCGCGCCGGGCTCTGCACTGACAGCACGGAGCCTGCTTGGGATTCTGTCTCTCTCCCTCTCTCAGACCCTCCCTCACTCACATGCACATGAGTGTGCTTTCTCTCTCTCAAAAGTAAACATTTTTAAAAAAATTCTCAGCATCTGGAGGGATGAGTAGTCTACAAGAGGAAAACTGGGCATCACACCACAGTACCCACTACATCCCCATACTCCATTAGTTATCAAGTGTTTTACTGATTTCTATATTTTAATTTAAAATAAGATCCCTCATCCTTCAGACTAGTCTCTTCACTATTCAAAAAATATGAGTCTAAATTTTTTTAATTAAAAATTTTTTTTAACGTTTAATTTTGAGAGAGACAGCGTTGAGCAAGGGAGGAGCAGAAAGGGAGACACAGAATCCGAAGCAGGCTCCAGGCTCTAAGCTGTTGGCACAGAGCCCATCGCGGGGCTTGAACTCACAGACTGTGAGATCATGACCTGAGCCAAAGTTGGATGCTTAACCAACTGAACCACCCAGGCTCCCCCCAAAAATAGGAATCTAAATGCACCAAGCACTGGCAGGAACAAAGTAATGGGTGAAATAGACATAGTTCTTGCTTCCAAGATACTTACAGTCTAGTTGGGAAGTGAATAATCATCCAAATATATACTTTAAAACTATGGTAAGTGTTCTGAAGGAAAATTAAAGTGCAGAATGCTATGAGATCTTACCAAGAAGGGAGGCTTGCCCAGCAGAGTGAGGGTGGGGGTGGGGTGGGGGTGGAGGCAGGGAAAGTTTCCCCGAAGAAGTGTCAAAGACAAGGGGCGCCTCGGTGGCTCAGTCTGTTAAGCATCTGACTTCAGCTCAGGTCATGATTTCACAGTTTGTGAGTTCAAGCCCTGCATTGGGCTCTGTGCCAACAGCTCAGAGCCTGGAGCCTGCTTCAGATTCTGTGTCTCCTTCTCTCTCTGCCCCTCCCCACTCACACTCTGTCTCTCTCTGTCTCTCAAAAATAAATACACGTTAAAATTAAAAAAAATTTTTTTAAAGTATCAAAGATGAGTGGGCATTAACTAGGTGTGAGCTTGGTTGTGATGCTGGGGTGGGAGTGGAACAGTGTGGACAAGGTAACGAAATTGCAAAGTCTTGTGACAGATGGAACAAGGAGCTGGAGGACCCAAAAGGCCAGCAAATCTGGAATGCAGAAACTGAGAGGGAGGAGCAGTAAGAGACGAAAATGAAGAGGCAGGCAGGAGCCAGGTGATGCAGAGCTAAATATTTAGGTCTTTTTTCCTAAAAGTAATGAAAGCCACTAAACAGTTTTAATCTCTGTCAGGCATAAATGATATACCTCAAACAGAATATTCAACTACCCCAATCGATGTAGATAAAATGGATCATATAAATATACAAAATGGCTGAAACCTAAATTCTGTTAATGCTAAGTGCTGGGGGCAAAATATATCTATATATTCAAAGCAGGTGGTATTACTACAACAACCTGCTTCTCTACCTCTGATGCCTACCTGTGGTTCCTGTGAACAGTAACACTTAGCTCTTATTGACTGTATACTAAATGCTAGTGTGTTAAGTGCTTTGCATAAATTAAATGACTTAATAAAACATCTTTGCAAAGTGGGCACTATTTTGACACTGAGATACAGAGAGTGCAACCTGTAAAGGTTCTCGCAGGCAGTAAATGGCAGAATAAGACATGAAGCCAGACGTCCAATTATAAAGCTAAAGCTTGAACTAATACACCGAAATATCCCGCCTAAGCTTCGGAAACACCCAATCTCACCTGACTTGGGTTTTTTCACATTGTCTTGGACTTTCTCCCATCGTGCCCAACTCATGAGATCACACCTGTTTTGTAAACTGATTGTCAACCAAACTCCATACAAAAAACCACAGGCCACCCCTAGAACCAGAGCATTGATTCCATTGGTTCTGGCTCATTCTCTCCTCACCAGCCCAAGATTTTGATGTCCCAGTCATCTGGTAGCTAAACCCAACAGTTTTAAAAAAAATATTTGCTAGAAAAATACAAACTTACCTGAATATGAGCCAAAGAGAAACAAGGAAGCAAATCAGTCCTCTCCTAATAATTGTTTTATTATCCTGCTTTTGATTTTCTACCCTCTATTCCTAATCAAGAGCTAGGATGTTCCAAATTGTAGGTTTATAAAGTTAGGAAAGTACCCACTAGATGTCAGCCTTGAGCTGCAATGGGGTTTACTGGGACGTGGCCAGGGAGGTAAGCTGTTACGGAGAGAGCAAGAAATGGAAAAAAAAGGTTTAGAGTTTGGGGGATTTCTTTTGTACTGTAAACTAAGACTGGAATTGTAGTTAGCTCTTTGTACCAACACAGTAGTTTGATTTCTCAACAAGTATAATTAGGCCAATACATTAGATGATGTCACTTCTCTGCTCAACAATCTCCAATATGTTCCCTTCTCATTCAGAGTAAAAACTGAACTCCTTACCACAGCCTATTAATACCCCACTCTACCAGCCCCATTCTCACCCACTTCAGCCACACTCTCCCCTGAACAAACCTGGACACTGTGGCCATCTTCTCAAGAGAGGTCCTCCTGGACACCTTTTGTAAAATGGCACCCAGCCTGCACCACACCACCCATAGTGACTTATTTTTCGTCTAATACTTATCACCACCTGACACACTACATTTACTTACTGTCATTGTCTCTCTGGGACAGACTTCCAAGAGTCATTTGTTTTCATTCAGTGAATGCTTATTAAAAACCTAATATAAAGAAGGCACTGAATTATGGGAAGTATGAGAGACATCTTACTGATGAGAAGCACAGTCTCTTGCTCTTAACTCATATAACATCTCAGAGAGAATGCATGCACAATATTTTAAAAGGTTTTACAAAAATAACTATTTGACAATCATGGCTGCCCACTGTGGAAAACTATAGGAACAACAAAAACGTGATGCATGCATTCACCTCTAGGCCTATTTACTACCCTGCCTCCAAATAGAAGATTGTTCAATTCTTAAACCCTCCTTGGAAGATGTTTTCTGCAGAGTAGGAGCCTTTCTTCGTGGGTAACCCATTCCCGTCCCCTGCATTTGAAACCCATTTATTTTGGTTTGTCCTCAATGCAAATGAAAACCACCCAGTTATCTTTCTCCAGATTATTCAATATGCACTATTTAAAGGTGTTCTTTGCTTTGATCTTTAATTCGAAGCTGAGTTGTATTTTTGCCCGGAAGACTCAATTAAGTTTCATTATCTCCATGTCCATTCTCCCATTCCTATACCTCATGCCCCTGGGGAAAAAATAACCATTGTCCTTTCTGTGAAAGAAAAACAAAAAGTGAAAGTCAAGAAAAATAATCCACCATATGCATATGGCCTGGGTTTCACCAAACTACTAGGAGTAAATTCAGGCTCCTCTGGACCCAAATCAATTATTTAGCCTCTTTCCAACCCCTCCACCCTCACAGATACTGTCATTCTAATGGAAGGAAGGAAGGAAGG
Organism: Neofelis nebulosa; assembly: GCF_028018385.1. Classification (NCBI taxonomy): domain Eukaryota; kingdom Metazoa; phylum Chordata; class Mammalia; order Carnivora; family Felidae; genus Neofelis; species Neofelis nebulosa. The sequence continues at coordinate 32,091,276 of NC_080793.1, forward strand.
AAGGAAGGAAGGAAGGAAGGAAGGAAGGAAATAAATAAGGGAGGGGGGAAGGAGATGTTTGAGCAGATTATCACTAGAAGATGATTTTTTAAGAATATGGAAGAATGACTAGTAAATTTTAAACAGGTTTACTCTCCAAAACAGATTTGTCTGTAATGCTGCTGATGTTTAATATAAGAACATGTATGAGTTCCAATAGAGAACGTTTTGGTGCACTTTCCTTGGATCTACAACCTATGATCTACTTGGATATTTTCTCTCCTTTTAAAGAAAATTTAGTCCTATTTCTTTAAAGTAGAGAAGCATATGACTGTTTCCCTCTGAAATCCTTTCCGTTGCTTTGAAGTACAGCCAAACATATCCCATGCATAATCCTGTTAATTTATTTCTTCTCCTTATGGAAACATTCCAAATAAATGTGGCCACTTGAAAGGTGCTAATACAATTAAAATGACAAACTCATTTCAATGGATTTTATTTTACTTTAAAACAAGATATTTACATCACCAGTTTGTTGAGCATTTAAAGCTTATTTAGATAAAAGGCCTAATGAGACTCTAAGTTATGAATATTATTAGCCCTTAAGATTTTAAGGATAATTTGGCTGCTTTATAACATTATGCTGTAGACAAACTTCAGCCAGGAGTTGGGACTCAAAGCAAGAAATTGAACCAAACTCCCCAGACTGTGGTGCTCATTATAGTTCTAAATCTAAGCTTAGGACAATATTTATTGTCTCTCCTATTTTAAAGTGAATTATATCAGGAAGGTTTGGAAACTAGCCAATGTTTGAGGGTAGGGAATTTCTGCTCTCACAAAGGTAATGGTCAGACTGATCAGAACAAATTGTTCTTGAGACGAGAGCCCAAGAATTGTTCGGAAAAATGGCTTAATTTAGAAGTCAGCCAACTTCTTTACCCACCCCTTCCTTCAAAGTCCGACTGCCCCAATTTTCTCATAAAAATACACAATTTCACTTATCTGTACTTTATCTGACAACTATGTTCCTCCAGCCCTCTCCTCCTCTGGGCTGGGTTCTATAATATCCTACCCTCCTATCCTCCACTTGGTTCTGCCAAGGAGATGAGCACCTCAATTCAGTGTGTCCAAATTAGGGCTCCAAGGAGTAGTAACTACCTTCACTGGGCTGTTTAACTCTGCACATTAGGCCCCAATAGCACAAACCAGGCTGTGTGGCTCCTAGCCCAGGAGCTCCAGTCTCTCTGCTTCCAGTCTCCTTGCTATCTGCTCACCTGAGGAGAGGTCTTCCATTTCCACTGCTCCCTCTGGGTAAGCATGTGAGGCAGGCCTGTGGGCTTCACTACTAGCTGATACAATGAACTCTGTTTCTACTCCACAAACCTTGCTGCTCTCTCCCACTGCCACTCTAGAGCAGGCAGGGAGACAGGAGAGCCTATCTCCTGTCTTAGGTCTAAGCCTATTTTCCAACAGAATTTACCAGATGTTCTACATTTGGGAGATTTACTGGACCTCTGCCCAGCCAGTAATAAAGATGGTCTCCATTTTGCTGGCAGTTCTTATATAAACTCTATCAGCCAGAACCTTGGAGAAAAGAAAATGGGTTGCCATCAAACCTCATCTTCAAACCCCTAATACATTCGTGATGCCCTAACTCAGATCTAACACCACAGACACCAGGGAATTAGAACCAAAGTACCCACAATGAGATTGAGGCTCATGCCACAACCATGGCAGCTGATAGGAGTAGCTACATAAAACTGGGCAATTGGCCTTGGTCAGTGTACCAAGTTATAGCAGCTTTCACTGTAATGTCAGCTGCTTTGACACTGGAGTGTCAATCACAGCTCTAGCTGGAATCTTCAGGTGTCAAACAATTGTAGAAAAAAAAAATACATTCTAAGAATCAGGAGTAGCTTTTCTTTGTAGCATACAATGAGCAAGCAGAAATCTGGCCTTAAGCAGATACAGGTGGGAGAGAAACTGTGTGTCCTTAAAACTAAAAGGCAATGCTACCTCTCAAGGACTTTGGAGTCCCAGTAGATAGGACAACATGCTTGCTAGAGCCAAGAAAGGATCCCTTCAAATCAGGCTTTTCTTCTTCAAGCATGGATGAGAACCATAATGGCTAGATTAGGCAGACCTCTAGTGTGGGAACTTATGGAGTATGGGCATGGCTCTCCTTTGGTATACAGGCTATGTCAAGGGACTAGCAACCAAGGCTATCAGACCAGAGAGTAAAAGGAGCAGCAGGCGAATGGAGTCTTAGAATCCCTGAACAGAATATCATGTTTCCTATCTCAATGAATGGCATAGCTTGCCCAAGCTCTAGCTATCATTTGCTCTCCATCACAACACACATCCAAGTTTATCCCATTCATAATTCTGTTGATACTGTAGGTTAGATGCTACTCTCCCATCTAGAAATATTCAAGGGCACTAGAAACTTGTGTGTCTCTGCCTCTGGTATGCTAACAAGAGCATCCTTTCATAAACATAAATCATGCACTCCATGGCTTAAGATTGGTCAGTGGGTCTCTAATGGCCTTTGACATAAAACCCAAAACACTTCACACAACCTCTCTAGCTGAATCTTGCTTTGAATTGTTATTTAGCTGACTCTTCATTAGTCTTCAAATGGCAACTGAAACATCTTCTCTAGCTTTCTCTGGCAGCTCCTCACCAGCTTGTTAGATGCTCTTCATCTATGCTCCCATCATTTTTTTTTTTTTACATCTGTGGATCCTATCACAATAATGTTGGGTTACCTAGCTCCTCCACCCAGGGAAAAGCTCGGTAAGTGGAGGAACCATGTCTTTCATGATATCTAATGATAGCTGCTAGCACATGGGAGGCTCTCCAAGTGCTAGTGACCCAAAGATGAATAAAATACATCTCCTGCCCTTGAGAAGCATAGTCTAGCCTAGAAGGCAGTTAAACAAATAAACTAGAACAAATTAACTAGAACAATGTAAGTGCTATGACAGATGTATCATCAAAATTCTATATAAGCAACTTCCATCCCTACAGTTCCATCATCTTATACATACCACTAGTCACACTGCTGAAATTTTGCTTGACTGTCTCCCAGAATGCTGTAAACCCAAGATAAGGGTTGGGAAAGGGGAGGGGAAGGAGAGACACAGACTGTATCCTATTCATCTTTGAATCCTCAGTGCCTCACACAGAAGAAGCTGGCATATAAAGGTACTGTATATACTGAATATATGGAGAAATTAATCATACCTTTCCTAGGGGGTGGGAGGTGACCAAAGCAAGCTAAAATGAGAAAATCGACACTATCATTGAACCTGAAAGTCATCTCCCAGAATGAAAGGAAGACAAATGACATGAGCAAAGGCATCAAGAGGCAGAGCTGGAGGTGGGGGGGTGGGGGGGGCGGGGAAACAAGCACAGCTGATTTTAGGAAGATGCCCAAAGTAAATTCAAAGCCTGAGTATATTCTGCCACTCCGCTCCATCCTCTCAGGGATCCTTGGATGTCCTAAGAGACTCACAGTGAAGAGATACTTACCCTAGGTCCCCTATTCACTTATCAAATACACTGAAGAATTCTGACCTCACATCACATAACTCAGAGGTAGTCAGTCACAAGAATGGCACACAAAATTCAGCATTTTTCATTCACTACAGACCAGGTACTAGCATGCCCAAAATTCAAATAGAACTGAGACCATAGTTGTCATTCCCCAAAGTCTTGTCTCAAATATGCCAAAACAACTTATTTTGGTAATGTAAACTGTAACTTTTTTAGTAGGGTTCAATAAAAGGAGCTATAGAAAACATGTATCAAAAGAGAAAAAGGCCTAGTAATTTCACGTAATGGAACTGAACAGTTAGCAATGATTCTGTGAAATTAGTTTATGTAACATAACCCATGCTCTTTAGCTGGCGGAGTGACAGTGAACTTCAGGCTTTGTTCTAAACCAAACCCTTAAATGTGCATCAATGGCAAAGAATGAAGTCAAAATGAAAATACTGTATTCTGGTTTATATTTTTAATTTATGAAAACTTGTTGAAGGAAGTTCACACACACACACCAATACACTCTCTAAATTTCCATGCTCCTGATCACTATTTCACATTTGGCCTGTTTTTTAACAAATGAGCCAGAACCAGACCACCATAAACTCTTAGAGGAAAGCCCCTAAATCTATCATGCATATAAGACAGAGCTGTACTTACAAGGCTCCATGGCCTCAGTGTCTATAGATGTTGCATGGTTCTGCCTCATAAAAGGGGAAAAAAAGGATAAATCCCACTCATGGTTTTATTGAATACATTATTTAGAATCTAACATGTATAATTTCAAAAACACAGAAGAATGGGGCACCTGGGTGCCTCAGTTGGCTAAGTGTCTGGCTCCGGATCTCAGCTCATCATTATCTGGTGGTTTGCAAGTTCAAGCCCCGCATCGGGCTCTGCGCTGATGGCGCGGAGCCTGCTTGGGATTCTGTCTATCCTTCTCTCTGCTCCCTGCTTGTGCTCTCTCTCTCTCAAGACAAATCAACATTAAAAAAATTTTTTTTAACACACAGAAGAGTAAAATAAACAGAAAATCTATTTTGTGTTGTCTGAAACTTTTGAAATAAGGAATGTTGACTAGAATACTCTGCATTAAATGGCAGTGTGTGATTTTGCAGCCTATAAAAAATGACATTCTTGGGGCGCCTGGGTGGCTCAGTTGGTTGAGCGTCTGACTCTTGGTTTCAGCTCAGGTCATGATCTCGCGGTTCGTGAGTTCGAGCCCCACTTCGGGCTCTGCTCTGACAGCATGGAGCCTGCCTGGGATTCTCTCCCTCTCTCTCTGCCCCTCCTCTGCTCTGTCTCTCAAAATAAACAAACTTAAAAAAAATTTTTTTTTAAATGACATTCTTTACATTAAGAAAACAGGGTGAAAAGAGAAAAAATTAGGAATGTGGAATTGAGAAATACCCTAAATATGGTGGAAAATGTCAAGAGACATAAGCGACATGGAGGGGAAAATCCTAGTACCAAGAAAGCAGTATAAGATTTCAATGAACCTCTGGCAACATAAAATTGTGTTTCTAGCATTGTACAAAGTCTACCATGATGAACAGCCTATCAGATTATAATGCCTTCCACATCAAAATTCAAATGTATCTATATGGGAAATGTTCCATAATGTCAGGTCTGGTTATACAATGGATCAGTAAGCAATCCTTACAAAAATTCCTTGCCAGCAATATTTGCAGAAAAATATTTTAGCCCAATTGATATTTATTCTGTGTAGGGCTAGAAAAAAACAAAGAGATTCTAACTTTCTATATTCATCTTAACTTAGAAACATATCTATTATAAGAAGGCTTACTGTATCAGGGGTGCCTGGGTGGCTTAGTTGGTTGAGTGTCCAACTTTGGCTCAGATCACGGATCTCACAGTTCATAAGATTGAGCCCCACATTGGGCTCTCTGGTCAGCACAGAGCCCACTTCAGATCCTCTGACTCCCTCTCCCCTCTGTCCTCCCCTGCCCCCCTCATGCTCTCTCTCTTAAAAATAAACAAACATTAAAAAAAATAAATAAAAGGGTTACTATATCAAATTCATGCCATATTATTTGTCTTCGTTATTAGTAAAAATATTTACAAATAGGATACCAACATCAAACTCTGTAATAGTATCTTTTTAAAATTCAACTTTATTATGGCTTTAAGGAAATATAGGCATCTAAGCTCTTTCTAAACTATAACATTTTTTAAATTATTATTTTCAAAGAATGTTGTAAACATTTTAGTTTTCAATATAAAAAGATACTTGGGATGAACAATTCATGATTTTATATAATCATACAAAGTGAAGAGGAAATGATATTGAATCAAACTCCCAAACCCAAATATCTGGGTAACATAGTCAAATACTTTAAAGCTGGTGTGTGTGTGTGTGTGTGTGTGTGTGTGTGTGTGTGTGTACATTTATAACAATTTTTAACTACCATAGGAGCATCCAAAATCGATCTGAAAGCTGCTTGTCTAAACTTTTCAAATTCAACAATTTCATCATTTCTTCCTCATTAAAAAACCAGAAGATTTAAACATAGCAGAAGTGCAGGACCAGTATGACCATTCCTCTCGATAGCAATAATATCTACTTTGGGATTGGCTAGATCTAAGGCTAATGGTTAAATGGAATCTGGAATCCTCCCAAACCAGCTATGATGAATTCCTATGAACACTGTTTTGGACAGACAGCCCCTGAGGGGTTCACTCTGGAAACCAGAAACACGAGGTCATTTCCAAATCCACTGCATCAGGGAAGAATTTGGAAAAACCTCTTGAAGACACAGCCATAGTTTTATGCTTCATGCTGCTCAAAGATAGCTCTAGTCTACCATAGATTTAAATAAAAAGAAAATTAGGAAAGGAATTTCCAGGGGCACCTGGGTGCCTCAGTCGGTTAAGCTTCCGACTTCAGCTCAAGTCATGATCTCACAGTTCATGAGTTCAAGCCCCATGTTGGGCTCTGTGCTGGCAGCTCAGAGCGTGGAGCCTACTTCAGATTCTGTGTCTCCCTCTCTCTCCGCCCCTCCCCCACTCATGCTCTGTCTCTCTCCCTCTCAAAAATAAATAAACATTAAAAAAAGGAGTTTCCAGGAAACATTTTAAGACCCTACTGAAACCCAAGGTCTGATTTTAGTCTTTGATGAAAAGATGTCACTCAAACATTTATTTTTCATTTCTGATTCTGTGAAAAGGCTTCTGAAGACCAACTTTAGCTTCCGTCCAACCTAGGTCCTCAATGCTTAGAGCTCAAGTCTTTTTCATAAGGTGTAATTATTTCAATTCTGTTCCTAAGGAACCAGTGGGGTTTGTTTTCTATGGATGTGCTCCCTGTTCCCCCAGAATGTGTCACATTTCCTCTGATCTTCACACAACAGTCCTCTGAGATAGGATAGACAAACTCTCCATTTTACTAATGACTTGCCAAATAACTTGCTATAAGCAAAGCTAAAATGCCAGAACCAAATGCTCAAGTCCAGAACTTCATTTTTTATGCAAAAACATCAAAAAGAGCTATGACTACTAATTTACTAATGACTCTATTTGAACATATGGATGATATAATCCACACATGGGCTATTCCCCTTGGAGCTTAGCCACAACATCAATCTAGGCCAAAATTGAGAGTTTACTTGCAAATGATGGCCACAAATTTACCTTCATTTGTTTTAGACACCAAATACCTAATTGGCCCTCACTAGGAGACTACTTTTCTGCTGGGCAATAGAAAGGAACTTAAAAATCCACAGCTGCTGATGGGGCACCTGGGTGGCGCAGTCGGTTAAGCGTCCGACTTCAGCCAGGTCACGATTTCGCAGTCTGTGAGTTCGAGCCCCGCGTCAGGCTCTGGGCTGATGGCTCGGAGCCTGGAGCCTGTTTCCGATTCTGTGTCTCCCTCTCTCTCTGCCCCTCCCCCGTTCATGCTCTGTCTCTCTCTGTCCCAAAAATAAATTTAAAAAACGTTGAAAAAAAAAATTAAAAAAAAAAAAAAATCCACAGCTGCCATGAGAATGACATAAAAGGGAAAGTTGTTAGCCCAGGGGAGAAAAAAAGAATTCCCAAGGAAGCTATAAAGAAATGTATACAATACTCGTGTTATTTTTAAGATTTTAAACATCAGAAATGAATCCAGCTATATCACTCATGTTTTCCCATAAATAAATGTAAATGACTTCACTATTTTATAAATTTAAATGACTATACTATCAATGTGACTATGCTATTAAACTAGAACCTTGTGATTAAAGACTTTTATACCTATAATATACTTAGTTCTTCTTCATGATTACTGCTTTAAATCTAACAAAAGAGATTCATCATCTTCCACTTTCACCTGGGGTTTAAAAGTAACTTTTAAAGCCTCGGGGGTTGAGACTTCCCCTCCTTCTGTGGGAGGATATACAGCCCTGGCCTCCTCACGGTCTGTTTCACTGAGCTCATCAGTGTAGAGCTCAGTGATGGGGCCCAGAGACTCGCTCCTGGCAATGATGTCCACACCCATCTCCCTGACCTCTTCTGCATCTTCAGCCACAGTTTGGTCTTTAGCTTTCCGAAGGCTACGCATCTTAAAAGCTTCCTTTGAGGGAGCTGCGTTAGAAATGGATTTCTTAAACCTTTCCCCTGACTGTTTCAGCCTCTCTCCTGACTGCCTTAACCTTTCTCCCGACTGCCTTAGCCTTTCTCTCCTCTCCGGGGTCACTATTCTAGTTCTAATTCTGTTCACTTTCTTGTCAAAATTCTGCCGTGTCTTCTGCATGTTTTCTTTGGAAAATGCCTTTTTGATATTATCAATGCGCTCCTTGCCTGACTTTCTAAGTCTGGCAGATCTGCTTTCTTCAACATAATACTCTTCATCCGAAGACAGATCTATTGGAGGGTCAAAGACATCGTCTTCAGCCTCTTGATTCTCAGTTAGGTTTCTGTCTTTAACAATAGACAGGGATGTCGGACACCGAATCTCCTCCTGAAGGAGAGAAAAAGAAAGCATGTTAGACATCAGCTCTTTTACCTTCTGGCCATGCCTTTTCAATCTCCTCCATGGGCTGTTCACCTTCTGCCTGCTCCTTAACTATTAATATTTCTCAGGGTTTCTCTCTCTGTGTCCTGTTTTGCTTTATCTCCCAAGTTCAATCAGAGCAAACTGATCCACTCTTCTGTATTCAGATCCAATTGTAAGCAAACTCACAAATATTTTATCTTCACCTCTCCTCTTCTCCTAAGGTGAAGATGCAATTCTAAATGATAGACTTCACCTGGATGTAACAGGGACACACCTCAAACTTAACATGTCCAAAAATTAAGGTCGACCCAGCATCCTCTCCACATCTTCTTTTCCCGGGTTTCTCAGCACCAGCGCCCATCCAGGTGCCACCCAAATAGAAATCTGAGAATTTTCAACCCCAATATTTCCTCCTTGTCATCCCATGTCCAACAGGTCACCAAGCACTCTCAATAACACTGCTTAGTAACTCCTGTCCCCTCCTCCTTCCTCCTTACCACTACCAATGTCCTAATTCAGGCCCCTGTCACCTCAGACCTGAGCTTGTACAATAATATGTCTACCTCCAAAGCATCACCTAAGTATTTCCCAGGAAATATTTCTAAAGCATAGCTCTTATCACATCCTTTCTCTACTTTAAAACTTTTGGGAACTCATAAATACTCAAAGGAGAGAGTTTAGTTCTTTAGTATGATCAGAAGGCTCTTCAGTTTGAGCTAAACCTACTTTCCAGTCCAGCAACACACAACCACTCTCTACTCCTCAAACACAGTGTTTTCATCCCTCCATGCCTGTTTGTATCTTTCTTTTTCACTATTCTTTTTTTTTCTTTTTTTCTCACTTTAATCCCTTTCACCTTTTTTCAGCTCTGTCAACAAAATCTTCAAGAATCAATTAAAAAGTCCCCAACTTTCCTCAAGAAGCTAATTCTTTCTCCAGTTTACACCAGAATGACATGTGCATACCTCTACTTGTAATACCACTAATACCACTGTTTGAATGAATTGGAACTCTGCTCATTTATATGCTGAGGCCTTCACTAAATAATAGGTTCAATGAAAGCAGAGATGTGTCTTATTTATGTTTTATGCCCAGTATCTATCAGAGAGCCTTGTGCATAGTAGTTATACTCAATAAATAACTATTCAATCAATCAAAAAGGGCACAGACCTTCATTCAACAAATAGTTTCTAAGCACCTACCATGCACCAGTCAATGTTCTAGGAACTGAGAAACTCCTGTGGAGAAAGCAGAGTAAAAGAGCTTATATTCTTGTAGGGAGAGAAATAAACAAGTTAAATATATAGTCTGTTGGATGGTGGTAAATGCTAAAGTGAAAAATAAGGTAGGGAAGGGAGATATACAGTGACTGAGGAGGATGCTTGGAAAGGCTTCACTGATAAGATGACATCCTAGCCTAGACCTGAAGGTAATGCATATATCTGAGAGGAAAACCAAAACAGCAAGAAGGCAGCATGGCAGGAGCAGACAGATCAAGGGGCAAAAGAGGAAAGGGGGTAAGAGAGGTAGCGAGAGGGCCAGCTTATGTAGGGGTTCTATATCTAATAATAAGGACCATGGCTCTTATTCTGAGTCTAATAGGAAGCCTTTTAAAAAGTTTTGAGAACAGCAACATGATTTGACCCATGCTGTAAGAGGATTGCTCTACTGAAAACAGGCTCTAGGGGGCGAGATAAGAAGCAAGGAGACTAGTTGGAGACCACTGAGGTAAGGCAGGTGAGAGATGAATGAGGGTGTTGGCAGAGGCGGTGGTAAGAAGCAGTCTGATTCCAGATCTACTGGGAAGGTAGATGCCGACAGGACTTACTGCTAGATTTGGATGTGGAGTGTTAGTGTCAAGGATGATTTTCAAGCACAAGGTTAGATTTCCCATTAACTGACATGGGGAAGAAAGCAGGTGGAAGAAACTGGAGGGGAAAGATGAGATCTGAGATGTCAAGTAGGCAGCTGAGTATACAAACTTGGAATTCAGGAAACAGGTCTGGACTGGAGATAGATATAAATTTTGGAGTCATTAATGTCAAGAATTAAAAATCATGAGACCAGATGGAGGAGACTATTAAGAGACTGACTGAATGGGACAACACTTAATGTTATTCTAACTCCTTGGGGCCAAGGTACATTTCAGAATTCAGAACATTTCAGATTTGAGGAAAATAACTTTTATATTACATCTCCAGTCAGATCTTGTGAAGAAACAATTTTGTGACATGAATATGAATGAATGTTCACTATAAGATGCAATAAAGAGTATAAACAGGGGCACCCTGGGTGGTTCAGTCAATTAAGCATCCAACTCTTGATTTCAGCTCAGGTCATGATCTCACAGTTTTGGGGATAGAACCCTGCATCAGGCTCTGTGCTGACAGTGTGGCACCTGCTTGGGATTCCTTCTCCCTCTCTCTGCCCCTCCCCCACTCATGCACACACACTCTCTAAATAAATAAATAAATGTAAAAAAAAAAAAAGGAAAAGAAAGAGTAGGGGGCACTTGGGTGGCTCCGTCAGTTAAGCATCCGACTTTGGCTCAGGTCATGATCTCATGGTTCATGGGTTTGAGCCCCACGTCGGGCTCTGTGCTGACAGCTCAGAGCCTGGAGCCTGCTTCGGATTCTGTGTTTCCCTCTGTCTCTGCCCCTTCCCTGCTCATACTCTGTCTCTCTCTCTCTCTCAAAAATAAATAAACATCCGAAGAGGAGGAGGAGGAGGAGAGGAGGAGAGGAGGAGGAGGAGGAGAAGAAGAAGAAGAAACAAGAGGAGGAGGAAGGAGAAGAAGGAGAAGAAAGAAGAGGAGGAGGAAGGAGGAGGAGGAGAAAAAGAAGAAGCAGAAGAAGCAGAAGAAGAAGCAGAAGAAGAAGCAGAAGAAGAAGCAGAAGAAGAAGCAGAAGCAGAAGAAGAAGAAGAAGAAGAAGAAGAAGAAGAAGAAGAAGAAGAAGAAGAAGAAGAAAAGGAAAGAAAAAAGAGTGTATAAACAGCCTTGTGCTATTTCAGGTCAGGTTTTGCCACCAAATGGGTTCAGGTCAACCCTAGGTAGCAAGCTACCCAGTATGTTATGAGAAAATTTTAATTATTAGAAATTTTTGGATTTTGGATTTCTAATACAGATTTCGAAACTGTAGAAGGAAAAGATGAGAAAGAACCAAAAAAGGAGAAGTATCAGCTATTGAGGCAGGAAGAAATCCAAGAGAGTAGCACCCTCAGAAGCCAAGGGAAAACAAGTTTCAAGATGAGAGGGAGGGACCAACTATGTCATATGTGTCAAAGAATAAGGATGAAGATTGGGTTTGGGAACATAGCAGACACTGGGGACCCTTGAGAACCAGCCCAGAAACACAGCTGCTAAAGAATCCCAACTTACTATTTAGGGATTATTTCCAAAACTAAACAGGCAAGACTTTAAGGATCATGAGACCCTTAAGGGAATCCATGAGTTAAAATTTCTATTTTGAATTTCCAGTATAATGCCTTTGCATATATCATTTTCTTAATGTTTACTATTTTTTGAGAGAGAGAGAGTACAAAGAGATGAGGGGCACACACACACAGAGAGAGAGAGAGAGAGAGAGAGAGAGAGAGAGAGAGAGCACGCGAGCACGAATGGGGGAAGGGTAGAGAAAGAGAGAAACACAGAATCCAAAGCAGGCTCCAGGCTCTGGAGCTGTCAGTACAGAGCCTGACACGGGGTTCTAGAAACCACTAGATCATGACCTGAGCCAAAGTTAGACACTTAACCAATTGAGTCACATAGGCACCCCTCATGAGTTACAATTTCTAAAAGAAACTGTGCTCCTACTTGAGATCTAAATTAAATCTGTTCAATAAGGGCCACCTGGGTGGCTCAGTTGGTTGAGCATCTGACTTCGGCTCAAGTCACGATCTCGAGGTTCGTGGGTCCGAGCCCCATGTTGGGCTCTGTGCTAACAGCTCAGAACCTGGGGCCTGCTTCGCATTCTGTGTCTCCCTCTCTCTACCTCTCCCCCACTCACACTGTCTCTCTCTCTCTCAAAAATAAATAAACATAAAAACATTTTTTTAATCTGTTCAATAAAATAAATTAAATTAATATGTAAGAAACAGGTTTATTCCAAAAACCTATCAGCCTGATAGTCAAGAAGGTCCTTGGATGGGGCGCCTGGGTGGCGTAGTCGGTTAAGCGTCCAACTTCAGCCAGGTCACAATCTTGTGGTCTGTGAGTTCGAGCCCCGCGTCAGGCTCTGGGCTGATGGCTCGGAGCCTGGAGCCTGTTTCCGATTCTGTGTCTCCCTCTCTCTCTGCCCCTCCCCCGTTCATGCTCTGTCTCTCTCTGTCCCAAAAATAAATTTAAAAACATTGAAAAAAAAACTTAAAAAAAAAAAGAAGAAGAAGGTCCTTGGAACCTGATTTCTTTGGATACTTGCTTAAAATTAAATTCTTTGGCTACAGGATTGGAGAGTCTATCTAGCAGCTTTGAAAAAAAAGAAGAAAAGGCAGGTGGACGTGTCATAGCTCTCAGATGAATCAGTGAAAGCAGCAAAATTATTCCTCTCCTTTCCTGACACCTGCTACAGGGAGTAGCTTCCACAACACCAAGTGGGTTGGTATGGCCTGAGAAGGTATAATTAGAATAGGAAGGAGCCAAAGAATAATTACTGCTTAGTAGGGGGAAAAACCCTCACAGTCTTGCTGTGAAGGAATCAGATATAGCTTAACTCAGGAATCACATACCCTTCTCTTCAATGCACAAATTATACAAAATCAGGCTTAAAAAACAAAACAGAGGTAGAGTAGGAGAAAGTACTTGTTACACGGATCTATTTGTTGCAATTCCTATGAGTCAGAGATACCATGAGTTAATGATGAATACACTGTAATAATAATTAAAGATTACAGGCTGGGTTAGGGTTGATTTCCAAATAATTATTGTATCTCTTTTTATGTAAAAGACCAGGTAAAACGGTGATTTTTGTAACAAAACAAGTACTATGATGAGAGTAAAGTGGGCCCTATCAAAGTAACATAGCCAGGGGACTTCTGAATACACAGAAGTCTGGGATTTGTCACTAGGGAATAAGCAAATATCTCATTTGGTAACTGCAGACATGTGGTTTGTAAGCAAAATTGTTAAAAGAGATGGTAAGACTGCTGGCTTTCATGAGAAGGTCATCAAAGTGGACGTATGTTAAGGAGAAATGATAATTAATGAAAACTAGCAGATAGTTTTTTAAATGCAAATGTCCAGGATTAGGTGAAAGCTCAGCCATACACAACTGTGGGAAATAAAATGCCAATAAAGATTGCCACCAAGGGGCGCCTGGGTGGCTCACTCGGTTGAGCGTCCAACTTCAGCTCAGGTCATTATCTTGCAGTGCGTGAGCTCGAGCCCCGCATCGGGCTTGCTGCTGTCAGCACACAGCCCACTTCGGCTCCTCTGTCCGCGCCTCTCTCTGACCCTCCCCCACTCACACTCTCTCTCAAAAATAAATAAATAGAACATTTAAAAAAAAAAAAAAAAAAAAGATTGCCACCAAAAGATGTAACTAGGGAAAACTTTTTGAGGAAAAACCCAAATGGAAATGAAAGTATATTACAGCTGAATTACTCCAGCTTTAAGTTCATTTTGGAAGGACAGGTGATCTCAAAATAACCACTTAGACGTATTAACTATGAGAATGAAGTGTAGAAACTAATTTTAACTAAGAATAACCATGTGAATACTATATAGTGTTCTAACAGCTAAAGAATCAACAAATCCATTCTTAATTGCCTTTATCTTTTCTCTAGAAGCTCTGCCATCATAAAAGAGCAACTGCTTACTGACAAACCATTGCTGACCCTGAGCAACTTAATTTCATAGAAGCTTCACAACATTATATCTTACAAGGAATAAGATCTGACTTAAATTAGTGCCTCTCAGTTGTTTTTTACATACTAATCTTTGACTTGTTCAAGTAGCTATAGGAGTTCAAAGAGAAAAAAATAGCAAGCGTCAGGTAATAAATAGGTGAATAAAGAAAATAATCTTAACTATAAAAAAAAAATTAGGTCAACAGACCAACTGACAAAAGTTCAATTAGAACTTTTCAGAAACTTCTTTCCTCTAGCTTTTGTAGATCTTGATTGGTACATGGCCCACTCTCCATAAAGGTTCTCAGGAGAAATGCTAGATGCCAAGAATGTTGCCGGGCATGCCCCATGCAAGTGAAGGGTGCAACACAACCCCTTCCTGCTGATGCCCTTGGAAGGTGAACTGAAAAATGGATCCTACATTCTCTAGTACCAAATCTAGATCCCTATTACGTGCACTAACAATGGGACTGGTCTCTTCTTAAATAAAACACGTTCTTAAAAACAGATCCAAAATACTACTCTTTCATGCCAGTGTAACTGTATCAGTCAATAGAGTGCTATGGAGAACTGCCTAATGTGTAAAGAATGCTGTGGAGAGTTGTGGCCCACATCCTTAGTGTCTTACAAATATCTGCCTACATACATAATCCAACTGTGTTCTTATTTCATTTTGGTTTTGCTCTTCTAGGGTTTTTTCCTATGCATAGGGATAGCCATCTATTTTTAAAATACACTGCGATAACACTGTATATTATATATACACTGATGAACATCCCTACACACATTCCTGATTCTATGCTTAGAAAAATTCTTTGACGTAAAATTTTGGTGCCCGAAGGTTTGTGAAGGTTCTTAATAACATACTACCAAAACTTCCCTCCAGAAATTGTTGTACCAGTTAATACTCCTAACCAGCAGAATATGAAAGTACCCTTAAACTCTGGGTATGTTTTAATAACTGAAAATATTTAAATGGGTGAAAATGGAATTCTTCTCATTTGTCTTTTGTGAACAGTCTGATAATGACTCTCAGTTTTCCTACCACAGGACGAGAGTTCAACTTTTTCCTTTTGATTTGTAAGAGTTAGAAAACATATTATAAATATTATGCATCTTGCCATGGATGTGTTCCTATTTCAAAAAATATGAGTGCCAAGTGCAGAGTAATGTAAGAACTTAGCGCAATACACAATGCCACACAAAAACTACTATATTAAATAGGCTAAGTCAAAAGACTATAAGCATTTATAAGCAATTACTTATATAATTGACTCCTATGCTTGTAAAACTGTAACAAAACTATATTATAAGAAACATAAAAACAACTGCCTGATTGTTAATAACAGTAATAGTTTTGCTTATTGTAATTATTTTACATATTCTCACATGTAAAAATTCCAACAGAGAAACAACATTCTGAAAAGTTTACATTTTACTGTTTAGGACTTTCCAGGGTCTCCATAGAAGAGGGAAAACCACATTGTGGGATTACTATCCTCCATTTCTTTTTTTAGGTGTTTTAAACCACAGGCTTCTTAGATCTCTTCTAGAACTAACACTCTCAATGTATGAAAGGGCATCATGCTGATATGGCTAATATGCTGGAGGAGTCTTACCAATATTAAGTTTCAAAGGCAAGAAATAGCCTCAGCTCTGATCCACAGTTCATATTACACAAAATGGTTGAGAAGCTCAAAATACTGATAGGATAGTACATTAGTCAACACAGTAATGGCTTTATCCTGAGATTCTTGCTGATACAGAATGCCACTCCGTGAATAAACACAATAGTAATGACGAGATGCTGGAAACTTCTGATAGGACTGGTTGGCAATTCAAGGATGTTAAGATTTTTCAGTAATCAAGCAAAACACAAGTGGCAATCTTACCTGGAATATTACCACACGGAATTTGTTTTTCTTCATTATTTCCTCTTGCTTGGATTCAACTTTTCTCACGTGAGTTTGCTGCCTCTCCACCCGGGCCTTCACATCTTTAATGTGAGCACTGACTTTTCGAGTTTTCTCAAACAACTTGTTAATGACGTAGCCTGTATTGCTGTGTGACTGTGAAAGCTTCAACAGGTCAATCTGGACAGATTTTATGGCATTTTCCATTTCCCTGTGTCTCTCCTCTAGTCTCTTCTGGCTTGCCTGCACACTGTCCACGATGGTGGCTACTTTGTCCAGCACAGTCACAATGGTAAGAGCAGCGTCTTGGTCTTCATCTTCTGTAACACTTGACAGGCGATTCTGATGGGTTTTATCAGCATTTGAAGCAGACCCATTATGTTCCATTTTACTTATTTTTCAGTGAAAGATGTCCCACCACAATCAATTCTGGCACTAAGAGCAAAAAGTTAGCTTGATAACAGGCAACAGGGTTGTATAAAGGGTTGGAAACCCCACCCCTGGAGACTGGTCAAGTATTTATAACTACAAATACCCACACGTGACTGTTCTGCAATATGAATCCTTGCAGAGCACTGGGTACTGTTCCAAACATGCTTGGTGACTGACTAATGGACTCAAATAAGACTGTGTGGAGAGAAGAGGACAGTTTAAAAAAAAAAAAAGTTCCCTGAAGCCACCATGTTACTAATATTAAGCCTAGAAACCAAATGATCAAAAAAGCAAACACTAAATATTGGGGGAAGCTTTTGCCTTTAAATAATTTGAAGCAGTATTTGAAAAAGCAAAGGGGAATTCTGAACTGAAATCTTTTTGTACTTACTTCACACATTAAATGTACCGATTTATCAATATCAAAGAATGTAGTAAAATAAACACACCAAAACAGAGGCCATATAGTGAAAACATTATATTATAACATGCTTTTCCAAACCAAATATTAAAATTAATATTTAATTTTTAACATATTCTTAAATTCTACATGCATACTTCTGATTATCTAAACTACATATTAAACAGCTGAATACATTCTACTCACACTTCAGATCTTTAAACACCAACAATCTATTAATATAACTATTACTACAGGACAAATTTGGATAGAGGTCTTAGATAATTTTTAAGCTCACTTTAAGAGCACCCATCATTAACAATCATTTTTGCATTTTATTCACAAACACTGATACAATTTATTTATGTTAAAACAAATATTTTTTAAAAAATGAATGTGTATTAAAGTAATTTAACTGATAGAGAAGGCTTTATTCCAATCTGCTTGTTAAACAGACCATTTTCACAATACCTAAACCTACTTTTCAGTGATCTGTTCCATCTTGGCTACCAGATATCTTTCCGAATTATCAGAATTATTTTTTTCAAAGAGAGGAATAATCAAATTCCAATCCATACAGCTTATAAATATTTTACATCTAACACACAGCTCTACAGTTCATGCGATAGGCAGGGTCTAAAAAATCAGTTACTAAATCTCAAAAAACATTTAAATGTCTATTTAAACACAGTGTCTTCTAGATTTTTTATCTTTTTTTGTAAGAAAAGTAATCTGTAAACATCTTTACCTTTAGTTCATGCTTGGTCATTTGTTGTGGTCACTGTGGAAGAAGTGGGTATGACTTTGTAACCATTTGTGAAGTGGTCCATCTTTGCAAAAATATTACATTCCATGGGTAAAGAACAAGTCTTAGAATTACCATGTGGTATAAATTTGTGAAATCAATTTCTGTATTTAAAAACATAAAACAAAGACTACGAAATAGTCCAAAACTGTTGTAGCTGAATATTCTAAATACGAGCCAACAGTACTACACTAAAAATGTCCAAAAATAAGGCCTCTGAAATAAATATTTCCATTCTTTAAAAAAAGACATAATAAATGTACATCACATGGTCAGTGTACATATAAAAGTCATCAGTTTAAACCATTCTGGATGACGTATCTGAAGTAAAATGACCTAGGTTTTGCTTCTGTCGCCGTCCTCTGTTGTTTTTAGGGCATTTTCTGTTGAATTAAAAAAATAAAGAAAAGAAAAAGGTCATTTTGTTTAAGATATTTCAAATGTTTCCAAAGTAATACACATTTCACACATAAAGCCTTAATGAGAAACAGGATGCTGTTTGATGCAAGACAAGCTGAGGACCAACGTGTCAGACTGCTATCTTCCCTACACAGCTGGGGACTAGAGGTTAGGTACAGAATGCAGGTGTAAGCACAAGCAAAGCTCACTCCTGGGTCTCTACTGCTGCAGATGCACTTCCCCGCCCTTCTTCTGGCCTGACAACTCCCTAGCTGCGGTGACCAGTAACATATAAACCTAGGATAGTAGAAAGGATCCTGATCCATGTACTTCCTCTGAGCATTATGACACCCCCAAAGTGACAAGAACAGCTTGGACGAGGGAGTAATCGGGAAGAAGTGTGCTTATTAACCTCAGATATGAATAGACAGGAAATGCTTAGCGATTTTAGACAAGGACTCGAAAGAAATTTCTCTGCATCCTGCTTGGGCAAATCACAGAACCCAATAAAGAACTGTCATCCTGGGGATAAGGGATAGTCTTGGACTCTGCTTTCCCTTTAGTGTACATGTTTCTCCATGGTGGTATCAATCTCATTGTGCTGTAATTGCTCTTGTGCCTGCCCACCAGAATGCAAACATACGAGCTCTTACTATGCACAAAGTGCTGTGGTATGCAGTGTGGAACAAAGGCACTGGGATGAATTCTGGGAATTCTGAGTTTGGACTCTGCTAAAAACTAGCTGTGCAATCTCCTTTTCCTACATATGAAATATTAAAAGTTGTACCAACCTCTAAAATCTCTGCCAGCAAGGTATTTATAATCTAATGGAAAGAAAGTCTTGTGACAAAGAATATTCCTAAAGTTCTCTGTTTCTAGTTCAGTTTCAAAGAGCACTGCTTTGCCTTGACTTAAAAGCCTTGGTGTTAACACTTTCATTTTATATGCTGTTTTTCGCAAATTTTATCTCACTAATCCTCATAAAAACACTTTGAGGTAGACAGTGATGAAAGCACGTCCATTTCATGGTTAAGAAGCCAAGCAAACCTCTTTAACTGTCACCAACTCACCATGACCTTGGAAAAATTCCAACTTCCTGGGGCCATGGTTTTTTCATCTATAAAATAAAGGTGTTTGGCTAAGATGATGTTTGAGGTCCCTGCTATTGTCATTCTAGGAGTCTCAAAACATAAAAGAAGATTCCAAGTATAAAAGAAGAAAATTTTACTCATGCAGTCTTGCTCAGTGAGTCAGTGGGAACATCCTTTTAATGGAAGATTCCTCACATGTAACAGCCACCATGGGATAAGTGAACAGCTGTCCCATAATGGACCGTGTGGGAGAGGCACTCCTTAAAAATTCAGTGGAGCTAAGTCCAAGTACATAATTATAATATTCTAAATTCAAGAGAGCAAAACATTTGAGGGGAGACAACACCACAATAAAAAGACAGGCCTCAATGAGGAGACATGTAAGATAAATTCAATGAGATGAGCCTTCAGTCACGGAGACAGTGGGCAGCAAAAGACAGCTGCAACACAGTTATAAAAACACTGTGATGTCTAAGGTCTGTGAAGGCAGCACATGGATTTGGGATACAAATTTGAGGGCACAAACTTGAAAACTACTTGTCAGGTAATTTTAATTTAGTAGAATTAGAATTTTGAAGATTGTAGCACGCTGAAAACAGAAGTGTAGAACAAGATAAAAGGCTGGATTGGGATTTGTTAAGGGCTTAAGTATCTTGACTAAGGTATTCCCCCATCTAAGCCTTCAGTCTCCTCACCTCTCTAGAATAGAAAGCATTGACTCAAAGCTGCTTCCTGCTAACTCTAACATCCTTTGATCTTCTTAAACGTGACATCGTCACCAGGCCTCAAAAGCTTCCCTCATCTTTACCTTCTTTCTTTCACCCTCCAAATAATTCATTACTCCGCTCCTGCTTTACTGGAATAACGTCCTAAATAGTTCCCCTGACCTCATATTTTCTCTCCTCCAGTGAAATTTTGCAGATGACACCCAGATTAATGCTCTGAAGAAATGATTCATACCAAGTTGTTCCCCCCAGCTCTATTCAAAAGCCCTGTCCCTCTAACAAAATTAAGTTTGAACCTTGCTAGCAAGCAATGGTCATACTTGGCAAATGTATTTCCTGAGGTGACTCAACATAGACCCTCCTCTTGATGGTTCAGTGGAAAGAGGAATGGTTTGGAAACCAGGCAGCACTGAATCCAAATCCAGCACTTCCACTTACTAGTGGGATGACCACAGGCAAACTACTTAACCTCTAAGCCGATATTAAATGGCCACAGGCAGCTCTGCTGTTACGTGGGTTTTTTTTTTTTTTTCTATTTTCCCTTTCTGCTGTCATTTTTTATGTTATTATCCCAATTTTAATCTACTGCCCATTTTTTTTTCCTACTGCCCAATTTTATACTCAGTAGTCTTGCCTAAGGGCAGATCATCTGTTCAGTGGAATAAAGTCCACTGATTTTAGCACTTGAATTTTATGAAAAATACCTGTTATTCAGAGAACATTTTTTATCATTTCTAGATTTATCATTTCAGCTCCAGATGGCTGAGACTAGTGAAGGTCTGGCTTCTATCCAGACCTTGGATAGAAGAGCTATAAATCCATTATGGCCTGCCAATATCTGTACTTGATATGCTCCGATCCTCTGCCCAGAATAATGCAGACAAGTACAGAAATGATGTTTATGGGACTTCTGAACCAAATCTTAAAGGAGACAGGAATAGCCAAGCAAGACAAAAAAAAAACAAAAAACAAAAAACAAAAAACAGGACACTGGGAAGCAGAAAGACAATATGAACTGGATTTAGCTGGACTTTTCTTGGGTCCACTTCATTTCTGACTTCTACATTTCCACTAAGTTTGGAAAATACCCATTTTTTTCCCTGTTGCAATCCAAGAATGTCCTTTAATTTTGAGTTTAATTATGATAAATGCCAATGGTTTTAGTTATGATGGAGAATTTTAAAGATTACTTATAACTATGTTCCAGAAAATGAAGTAATGAAATGTTAAGACAATGATATACGAAGAAAAGCCATTTTCTTTGATCTCTGATTTCTTCCTTTCTTATTATATTTACTATGGATAAAGTATATCCTTAGGGCAAAAAACACCTTGCAGTTCATCAGCGCTTTAAAAATTGGGGCAGGCCCTTCTGTGCATGTGCAGACCATTCTGCTACTACAATCATCATTCCAGAATGCAGTTCTAAGATTCCTACATTCTTTATGCCACTGAATATTATCCATGCTCCCTTTGCCAGTTGCCCAGCTACACCTGTAACCCTGAGAATGAGTTCTTGTCAATACTCTAAGGAAGCAAGATAAGGACAGGTCAGACCTACTTAGAAACCTTAGGAACTGATCCTAGGATTTTTTCCTAATAGACAGGAAGACTTAAAGCCCCTATCATTTTGAGTGTGCTTCAAGGTTCTTCTTTACTTTAACAGCTATCCAACTCTAATTTAAGGTTGGTATTTCTTAGGCCATTACCTACCTTGTTATGCACATGACAATCGCTACTATAATGGCAATCTGTACAGCTCCAATAATTGCTGCAATAAGAACATGAGTGAGCTTTTGCCTACTTGGCACAACATAGAGAATACTAAAGTCCGTCTTTTCACAGTGCTGTCCAGTGTAACCAGATTCACATCTGAAAAGGGGAGGAAAAAAGATTCCTATGAGAATTACAGATTCTAATAATTCTAGGTTTTAAAAGTAAGAACATACAAAAGAATAATAAGTTTATACAGAAATAGCAAATCAGGTGCTTTCCCACTATCTGAAAAAAAAACCCAAAACTGCCATCTGTGTATTTCCTTAAACGCTACTCAATGTCTATTTCACAGTGCATCTTTCACCTATCATTATAGGACATTAATTTTACAGTTGCTAAATGGTCTTTATTATACCTCCTTTAAAAAAACAGATACATAAGGGGTGCCTGGTGGTTCAGTCAGTTAAGAGTCCAATTCTTGACTTTAGCTCAGGTCATGACCTCAGAGTCGTGGGATTAAACCCCACGTCAGGCTCTGCGCTGGGTGTGGAGCCCACTTGGGTTTCTCTCTCTCTATCTCTCTTTCTCTCTCTCTCTGCCCCTCTCCCACTCAAACAAGTACATGCTCTCGCTCTCTCTCTCACTCAAAAAAAAAGGTAAATAGTACATTTACTGGCTATCATATAGCTAACATCTATTCCTCAGTCTAAGAGACATGCCAGCTATTTCCTTTTTTTTTAGTTTATTTAATTATTTTGGGGGGGGGGGGAGAGGGAGAAGGAGAGGGAGAGGGAGGGAGGGAGAGAGAGAGAGAGAGAGAGAGAGAGAGAGAGAGAGAGAGAGAGAGAGAATCCCAAACAGGTTCCATGCTCTGCATGGAGCCCCATGAGGAACTCAATCCCATGATCTTGAGATCATGACCTGAGCTGATATTAAGAGTTGGATGCTTAACTGACTGAGTCATCTAAGCGCCCCTATTTTCCATTTTTCACAACTATGAATTAGGTGTAACCAATATTGGTGAGTGTGCACATTTCTATATTTGGTGTTATTCAAAAGGCTAGGTACTTGGAAATGGGATGACTAAATAAATAGATATAAACATTTATAGTTCTCTGAAAATTGCACTCTTTATATTATATCCAACACACTTTAGTGTACATAAATATAATCATTTAAGATGCAGGGGGAAAAGTAAAATAAGTTATTGACAAAAGCAGTCAAGCAGCCAAACAGGAGCTAATCTTAGAAATTATCTGAATTCCAAGTAAATAAAAAGGCAACATCAGCTGATGATAATAATTTGACAGGGGGAAACATTTAAGATATTTAACAAATTTCACACTTTGTAGCTGACAGAAGTAAAATGTATAAATTAGCCAGCCTTCAGTTAGAACTGATTAATAAAACCTCTGAAGTGTAAGGATAGTCGAGTTATTAACATCCCACACTTCATTAGAAAAAAAGATTTTTTAATAGAGCACACATAAAGAATAAGAATAGGAATAGGGAAATAGGAAGCCAGGGGTGATGTGAGTCCACTCCTCCCATCCCTGAGGTTCCTACACACCTATCAGAAAATTTCACACTGGGTTCTAAGTCTACTAGCAGACAAACAAAAAACAAAAAACAAAAAACAAAGTAGTAAGGCAGATTTATAGATCATGGAATAGAACCTGAGAGCCCTGAAATACGCCCATACATCTATGGTCCAACTGATCTTTGACAAGAGTGCTAAGACAATTCAATAAGAAAAAATAACCTCTTCAACAAAGCTGCTGCGACTAGATGTCCACATGCAAAAGAATGAAGTTGAACCTCTTCTTTACAACATACACAAAAAATAATTCAAAATGGATCACAGATCTAAAGGTAACAGCTAAAACTATAGGGGCGCCTGGGTGGCTCAGTCAGTCAGGTGTCCGACTTAGGCTCAGGTCATGATCTTGCAGTCAGGGAGTTCCAGGCCCGCATCAGGCTCTATGCTGACAGCTCAGAGCCTGGAGCCTACTTCAGATTCTGTGTCTCCTTTTCTCTCCCTCCCCAACTCACACTCTGTCTTTCTCTCTTTCTCTCCCTCTCTTTCTCTCAAAAAATAAACATTAAAGATAACAGCTAAAACTATAAAACTCTTAGAAAAAAAAGTGAATCTTCATGATCTGGATTAGGCAAAGATTTCCTTAGATATGATACTAAAAGCATAAACAACAACAAAAAAGTTAAACTGGATTAAATCAAAATTAAAACCTTTTGTGTTTAAAGGCACAATCAAGAAAGTAAAAAGATGACCAAAAGAACAGAATATTTTTGCAAATTATATTTTTGATAAGAGACTTGTATCTAGAATATATTTAAAAAATTATTACAAACTCATTAACCAAAAGAAAAAAAAATTACAAAATGGGCAAAAAGATCTGAATAGACATTTTTCCAAACAAGATAAACAAATGGCAAATAAGCACATGAAACGATACCAATATCATTAGTCATCACGGAAATGCAAATCAAAACAACAATAAGAGATCACTTCATACCCACTGGAATGGCCAGAATCAAAAAGTCAGATAATAACTGTTGATGAAGATGCTGTAGGGAATGAAAAATGGCAAAGCCACTTTTGAAAACAGTCTGGCAGTTCCTCAAAAGTTAAACACAAGAGTTACCATTTGGCCTAGCAATTCCATTCCTGGACACTTACCCAACTGAAATTAACACAAGTCCACACAAAAACCTGCCAACAATTATTCAGGGCAGCATTATTCATTAATAGCCAAAAAGTGGGAAAAATCCAAATATTCATCAATTGGTAAGCAGATTCAAAATGTGGTATTATAAGGAGCAAAGTACTGACATATGCTACAACATGGATAAACCTTGAAAACATTATGCTAAGTGAAAGAAACCAGACACAGAAGACCACGTTATACAAGCCCACTTAAATGGAATGTCCAAAACAGGTAGATCTATAGAGACAAAAGAGACCAGTGATTGTCTAAGACTAAGGGCGGTGGGCAGGGCGATTTGAGAGTAACAGCTAAAGAACACAGAGTTTCTTCTGGGGGCGATGAAATGTTCTAAAATTGATTGTGGTACTGCAAAACTGTGAAAAAAAATACTAAATACTAAAAATCACTGGTTTAAAAAAAAAGAATAAGTGGGAAAAAATGGTAAGATTATTAACATAAAATGCAATCTCCACAAAATAAAATCAAACCAGTTGCTCAAAAGAACCACAGTTACTACTAATATTAGATTCAAGGGGATTTTACCTCATTGGTCCTGATTTAAAGAGGGCACTTTTTGATGCAGAGAACATCATCCTCAATAATATAGTTGTAATAAATTCAACAATATAATGAAATCTTATAGGATTTTTAAAATAATGTCTTTTGTGGTAAGCTAATGGCAAAAAGTCAAAGCTCAGTAAAATAAAAACAGGTCCATAGGGAGCTATAACAGTGTCCTAGATATGCAGCTCTCCAACAGTTTAGCTTAATCCAAAGATTAAAATCAGAGTATCAAAAAGAATGTACAGGCCATGTATCATTCAGGCAATCCTCCTTGGATATTATTTTCTGCAACTGACTTTTGGGTTACACTCTCCAAATATCTGGATAATAACTTCTAGGTTATTACTACTTCTTCTGTTTTTGATTAAAGGCAGATCCAGGCATTTGGTCTTCTACACTCTCCATTCTTTCATCCTACACACGTCCATAGTAATCTCGTTCACTACCATGCCCTCATGTGCTGATTCTTCCATTTGTCCATTTACTAAACATCTGACATGTGTCAAGTACTGTGGATATTTGGGATACATCAGTGAGCAAAACAAATAAAGATCGCTGGTCTGGTTAACCTCTAGCTGGAGGAGGGAGGGTCAATAAACATGAATTAAATGGTTATGTTACAAGGTGATATGCACTACACGAAGAGAAAGAAAAGAGTTAGTTAAAGGAAATTATAGGCCAGGAAGAGAGGGTTGCAACTTTAAACAAGATGGTCAGGGTAGGCTTCACTAAGAAGCTGACATGGAAGTGAGGATGTGAAGGAGGTGAGGGAATCTGCCATGTGGACAACAGGAAGGAGAACATATCAGATAAAGGAAGAGTCAGTGCAAAGACCCTGAGGAGGGAGCATTATTAGCACATGGCCATGTCCAAGAATAGCAAGCATGGCTGGAGTGGAGTGGGCAAGCAGAAGGAAAACAGAGAATTAAGACAGAGAGGTGAAGGGGTCAATTGTGTAGGGCTTCTGCACTCGATGAGATAGAGGAGCCACTGGGAGGGTTTTAGCAGGGAAATGACATGAACTTTCATTTGAAGTCTCCATCTCAGGGTGCAAGGGTGGCTCAGTTAGTTAAGTGCCCAACTTCAGCTCAGGTCATGATCAGGTCATGAACAGCCAACTCATGTTTCATGAGTTCAAGCCCCACATCAGGCTCTCTGCTGTCAGCACAGAGCCTACTTTGGATCTTCTATCTCCCTCTCTCTGCCCCTCCCCAACTTGCAAGCATGCTCACTCTCTCCCTCGCCCTCTCAAAAATAAACATTAAAAAAAAAAAATGAAAAGTCTCTATCTGGCTTCTAAGTTGAATATGGACTGTAGGATACAGGGAGGCTGTTGCAATAATGCCAGAGAGAAGAAACGGTGGTCTGAACCAGGAATAGCAGTGGCAATGGGGAGAAGAACTCCGATTCTGGACATATTCTGAAACAGAGGTAATAGGATTTCTCAACTGACTGGGTATGGATTACGAGAGAACTCGAAGATGTATCAAAGGTGTTTTCTCTGAGCAAAGGAAAACATGGAGTTGACATCAACTAAGATGAAGAAGGCAGCAGATGGAACAGGTTTAGAGGAGGGAAGGCAGATCAGGAGATAGGCTTAGATCCTATTGAAATGGAGGAGTCAAGACATCCACAGGAAAATATCAAGGAGGGAGAGGGATCTATGAGTCTCAAATTGAGGAGAGGGGTCTGGGATTTATGCAAAGTAGGAGTCATCAGCATATGTCATGGAAAGCTCTAAGACTGGGTGGCATCACTAAGGAAGAGGACCAGGACTGGACCCTTGGACATTCCAACAATGAGAGGTCAGGAGCAAAAGGCGAACCAGCCAAGAAGATGTAAAGGAATGGCCAGTGAGGCAGCAGAAAAGAGAGAGAGAATGCAATCCCTAAAGCCAAGTGTATTATTATGCATATTGCACAGGAGTCAAATGCTACTGACTGTTCAAAAGTAATTTAAGACTAAGAATTGATCACTGAATTTAGCAACAAGAACAGCCTCAGGGAAGTGTTGGAGCAAAAGCTCATTGGGGTGGGTTCATGAGATACAGGAGGTGAGGAGCTGGAAAGAGAGCACAGACAACTCTTTTGCGTTCTTCTACAAAGGAAATAAATGGGACAGCAGCTGATGAGAGAGTGAGAATTTTTTTTCAAAGACAGAAGAAATGAAAATATATTTAAATTATATATATCTATACAAGAACATATGAAACACAGAAAAGCGGGGAGAATTTCTGGTTGGTGCGGGTGAAAAATCTGTGAGAGTCCTCCTCATAATGCTTCAATGTTCTCAGTGAACTCAGAAACAAGATGATCAGCTGAGGAGGAGAAGGAGGTACGGACAATCTGAAGAGAAGGGTGACAACAGAAAGCCAGCATCTGGGACAAGAGGAGGATGAATGGACTGAAGCTCAGAAAGACAACCTGGCAGCTCGTAGGGCCCATTTTGAGTACAAACATCGGTGAGATGCATTAGCCTGGTGGTGTGCTTTTCATCAACAGTCATGTTCAGCTGGATGGGTATACAGAATAGCTGTATAGGTACACATTAGGCAGGAAGGAATGAACCAGGATTATAGTTTTGTCAAGTGAGTATGATGAAACAAGAGAGGGACGACCATGACTGACCATGAATTTAAGCTGGATAAGGAGGGGATGAAGACATTCAAGGGGCTAGGGACACGGAAAAAAGGTGAAAGGATGGACAAACTGGAGGCCTAGAGGGACAGAAGCAGGGCTGGGTAGGAACTACAAGGGATATGCTCGAGTAGAATGATTCCCAAACGTATGCCTCCAACCTGCATCTGTCTCCTGAGTTCTCAAACCAACATGCATCCATCAGCCTGCTAGACTTCCATAGGTGGATCCCCCACAGGCACCTGAGACCAAGCATATTACACTGAATACATCATTTCCACCCAAACCTCCTCCCTCTTCCCGTTCCCTGTCCCCACTCACTTCTGCCTTACCCAGAAACCCAGGAGACTCTCTTGAGTCTTCCTTCCCACCACCCTCCACCAACTCCCACATTCCATCTTCAAACAACTGGTCACCAAAACCTAGGGGTTGAACTACCTTATCTTCTCTCTGCAATTCATCTGCTGATCTCAGTGTCACTACAACTCCTTTACTTAGTTCAGGCTCTATTTCTTACTAAGGCACAGTCTCCTAACATTCAGTCTTCTGATCCATTTTCCACAAAACCAGCGGCTTTCAGATCTGATCGTAACTTTCTTTTTTTTTTTTTTTTTTTTTAAATTTTTTTTTTCAACGTTTTTAATTATTTTATTTTTGGGACAGAGAGAGACAGAGCATGAACGGGGGAGGGGCAGAGAGAGAGGGAGACACAGAATCGGAAACAGGCTCCAGGCTCCGAGCCATCAGCCCAGAGCCTGACGCGGGGCTCGAACTCACGGACCGCGAGATCGTGACCTGAGCCGAAGTCGGCCGCTTAACCGACTGCGCCACCCAGGCGCCCCTGATCGTAACTTTCTTAACTTAAATCCTTCAGTGGCTTCTCAAGCATCCTTTAAAATAAAGGGCAAGTTCCTGGAGTGACACAAATGTTCCTGTAAGACCTGCCCCCCTTCCCACAATGTCCCTCATCCTCATCAAGGTGAAGTGCCTTGTCTGAAGTCCCAAATCATCTTGAGTATATCTATCTCTGTGTGGCAGCATTTTTCATATTATATTTTAATTGTTTATTATTATTGTGTTCAACCAGACATTAGGTTTTTTGAAACCTACAGACGGTAGGTTTTTTGGAAGGCAAGATGCCTGGATCCCTATCATACCTGAATTTGAGACGCCAGGGGCAGGCAGAATTTGGTACAAAGTAAGTAATAAACACACAAACAAATTAACGGTGGGATAATACTAAAAGATTTTAACCTAATAATAGGACTGTGGCTAGCGATTGTTCATCCCTGCCTGCTTACTGTTACCCAAACATACCCACCTATTAGTTGAAGTGCACGTGATATTATGGCCTGATTCTTATAGACTTTGTAAATGCTTAGACAAAAGAAAAAGATCTGCTGCATTTTAGGATTATGCGTATGCAGAAAAGAGATTCTCTGGCATTTAAGAAACAACTCTGGTCTGGAGAAGAAGGTAGAGTTGATCATCAGCACATGGCATTCAAAAGATAGTTAACTGGGGCACCTGGGTGGCTCAGTTGGTTAAGCGTCCGACTCTTGGTTTCGGCTCAGGTCATGATCTCACAGTTCATGAGTTTAAGCCCCACATGGGGCTCTGCGCTGACAGTGCAGGGCCTGCTTGGGATTCTCTCCTTCTCTCTCTGCCCGCCCCTCCTCCTCTCTCTCTCCCTCTCTCTCTCTCAAAATAAATGAATAAACATTTTTTTAAAGTTACCTAAGTAGCTACTGGAATAGGCCCCCTTCGAGGCAATGGGAAGACAGGTTTAGCAAACAGTCTCAAACCTAAAGGCAATTATAATCTAATAATGTCAACTCCTATTGATTAAATACATACTAAGTACCAGGTATTGTGCTAAGCACTTTGCATACATTATCTCATTTAATTTTAGCAACAATTTAAATTTAAATTTAGTAACAGTTTTAGGAGATAGTTACCATTATTATTTTAATTTTTGAAATGAGAAAATGAGGCTTAGAAATTTAAATAACTTCAGAAGAGCACAGTCAGTAACTGGCCAGTCTGGCGTACCTGCTTCCAAAGCCTTTAACCACTATACCACTGAATCCTCTCACTGTCAATTACTCACAGTAAATACTGCAAAGTGACCTGGTATCACTTGATTATCAGGACACCGTCTTCTCTCATCCCTCACTTTTAGATATCTTGAAAGATGCCCTATCCTAAGAACAACATAATCTGAATTTCTATCAAGATTATGTATGCCACTTGGGACAAATAGGAGGAATCCACTGAATGATTTTGTTTTAAAACTGGCTTGTTGGGGCGCCTGGGTGGCTCAGTTGGTTGGGCATCCGACTTCAGCTCAGGTCATGATCTCACTGCTTGTGGGTTTGAGCCCCGCGTCAGGCTCTGTGCTGACAGCTCAGAGCCTGGAGCCTGCTATGGATTCTGTGTCTCCCTCTCTCTGTGCCCCTCCCCCACCCTCTCTCAAAAATAAAGATAAAAAAATTCTAAACTGGCTTGTTCCCCTTTGCACAGCTGTATTTTTTTAACATTTAGGAAAGAGGGGTGGGAAAGGAGCGATAGCACTTTCAAACAGTTAAAAGCCAAAAGCTTAACAAAGAATTATTTAATCATTAACAGTTTATAGTGTTTTGTTCTGTTTTTAAAGCAGGAGGAGAAGAGGAAAAAGAGAGCCAGGAGAAGGGAGCTAAGGGTAGAGGGACCAGGATACCTGCTTTCAAACAGCTTTCTTTTACTTTCTGGAGAGAAAGATTCACTGGCCTACTAGGCTGACAGAACAAAGGAAAAGTGTAGTATTTCTCCATCTTTTGATGTTTTGACTAAGAAAGGAAAAAAAGGACTCTGGCCAAACTGCAAGAGGCAGGAACGTGCAGAATGACAGGAATCTCCCCTTGTCTAAGGAAATACTGTACCCTGGCTAACCAGACCAGTCTGAAATAGAGGATGAGCTCCCAGCACCATCAAGAAGTGTTACTGGTAAACAGACACAGAACAGCAAAACGCATCACGATCATTAGGCTGAGTGTCAGGAAATCCGAGATCTAGTTTTGCTGCTGCTGACCTTGAACAAGTTTCATAACCTCTCCTGCTTCAGACAGTAGAAGATTTACACCTTTCCCATTTCCACTTCTCTCTTCACACCTGGTTCTACATCCCCATTCCCTTATTTTTAGAAATCTATTTCAGTATATGTTTTGAGTTACATATTCTCTGTTCTTAACACATTCTTTAGTCCCTAAATCACCTTGTGACAGATTGCCTGAAAACCAAAATAGTGCTGAAATATGGCATATTTATTTCTTATATAAAAAATGGACATCATATTAAAAATGTTAAGCCCATAATCTTAAAATCCTAATATGACATCTGTTTTTGGTTTTCCATATTATACATGTCAGCTTTTTCCAAATGATACTGCTAATTTATTTTTGACTCAATTGCAAATAAATAATACTTTTTGGTAATATTTAATCTATATTTCACTATAGCTTTCTATAGAGCAGTGACTGCAGGAAAAAGTTCCTCACCTCTGATCTGGAGATGCTGACTTACCTACAAGAAGCCTTCTGAGTGGAATAGATGAATTCACATTTCCCATGGATGCAGTAACCATTGAGGTTTTCAGGGCAAGGCATGTGGTTTCCAATATAAACATCTTCTCTTTGATCACTAGCATCTTAAAAGAACATAAACCAGGGCAATAAACAGTGAAAAGCAATTGAAAAATATGGAATTTTCAAAGATTCTAACAACAAATAAATTGGCTGGTAATTTGGAAAAGAAAATTATCAGATAGGGGGCTGGATAAGAACCAAGGTCTCATTATGACATAAACACAATAAGTAGACTGTTTAGATTCAAAGCATTTAAAAATATTTGCAAAACATGACCACTATGAGTTACTGTTGTTTACAAACAATCTGCCCCCAAAACATAAACATCTTGGTTAAAGAAATAAATGCTAGCTCGATAAGAAAGCTCATCTCTATGAACCAGAGATGGTGTACTACAGCTCTGGGTTTTGAAAAACTGACTTAGTCTAGTCATTAACCTGGGGACTACGAAATTGAAGTAAAAAAAACCTGGAATGGCAGAGAGCAAGGTATGGCACTTTGAAATTTTAGCGTGAAATATTTTTGGAATGAAAACTATTATGCATGTTGATTTTTTCTTCCAAATGAAATTTCTTCCAAATGCTGATTTTTTATCTGGCTGTTCTTAGTATATGTTATTGTATAAAAAATTCAATAACATAGAGAACAAATAAAAAAAATTTTTTAATCACCCAAAACCCCTCTATCAAAACAGAACCATTGAAAACATGTTGATGAACATCTGTTCAGTTAGGTATATTGATTTGAACTGACCTGAGCTGAAGTGAAGAAAATGAGAGTATGGTGAGTAATTTCAATGTCATAAATAGGAAGAGAATCAGGAAAGAAGGACAGAAAGGAGCAGGAGGGAGGGAGGCATAAGGACTCGGTCTTCAAAATAAATCATTTCATCCATTCATTCTCTCTATCCCTCTCTATTTCTCCCTATCCCCTCTGTTTCTCTCTTGCCTCTCTCATGTACTTACATAAGCGTATACCTAACACCCACACATTCTGCAATGGACTTTTAAACTTTTTTTCCTGGCGTATACATTAATATATTCATCCTTAGTCTATGGACTCAAGAGTTCCTACACAGGCCTGTGCTTATGTAGGAAAAATTCCCAGGCTTCCTGTCAGTTTCTCACATTTCTAGCTTACAAATTCTGTGATCAGCTGTGTGACCTTGAGAGTACCACCCTCTCTAAGACTGAGATTTCATAACTGTAGTCAGGATCATAACAGGATCTTTACTTCATGTAGTTCTGAGAGAATAATGTGAGATAATTGATGTATGCACAAGACCACTAGAACAACCAGCTCTCAGTCTATATACCACACCATGTTACAGCAAAGGCTATCTCCCCCAAATACAAATAAAGGTATTGCTATAATGTGGAAATTATTAATGGAACCAAATTAAGAAGGAATAAAATACAAGACTGTGTGTATAATATGTATGTGTAGGAAAGGGGAAGAGCAAGGGAGAAAAAGGAATGGAGGTACTAAGTAGGAAAAGAAACCTGAGTATAAAAATGCAGATTTTCTGGAGACTGAAATTCACATACAAAAGGAAAAATGTGTAATGATTATTAGGCTCAATAATAGGATACCTAAAAGCAGAGAGATCATGTCATCCCTCACAAGACGAAACTGATGCTATTTTACCTCAAAATTTATGTATTTACATTGTACTAACTTATGCCTGTAAAGAAAACTGAACCAGAAATGAAGAAATCCAACATGGAAATTCTCAAGGTATCTCTGCTGTTTTGTTCTGTTTAAGTATTTATTTATTTTGAGAGAGAGAGAGAGCGCATGAGCAGTGGAGGGGCAGAGAGAAAGAGAGAGGGAGAGAATCCCAAGCAGGCTCCATACCGACAGCTCAAAGCCCGATGTAGAGCTTGAACTTATGAACCGTGAGATCATGACCTGAGCCAAAACCAAGAGTCAGATACTTAACCAACTGAGTTACCCAGGCGCCCCTCTCCTATTTTGTGACCTTGGTCAAATCACACTGTCTCTCTAAAGCAGCTGAATAAGATCAGCATTGTCCAACATAATATGAGATGTGTAATTTTTAGTTTTCTAGTAGCCATATTTTTTAAGTAAAAAGAAATAGGAAAATTAATTTTAATCCTATATTTATTTAATCTATCAAATAAGTATCACTTCAACATATAATCAGTACTACAAAATTGTGATTTTTTTTTACACACATTTTCTTAAATACATCTTTAAACTCTGGTGACCACTTAACACTCACAGCACATCTCAATTCTGACTAATCTTGTTTCAAGTACTCAATAACCACATACTGCTAGTACCCACCATATAAGATAGCACAGTATAGATGACTATTCATTTATCATTTATTGATCATCTTTCATATGCCAGGTACTCTGTAGGTGCTGGGGACAGAAAAATATCCTGTCCTCAAAGGGCTTATAAGGTCTCCTCCAGCTCCCAAACTATAATTTTGCCATGACAGAAGAAATCCCTTGGGGCTGTTATAATCCTAAGCACCCACTTCTCCACTACAATACTCATGATATTGTCTTACAACCATTTGGGTTTTTTAACTCAGTCTCTACTATGAGCTCCTTAAGAATCTAGACATTTGTTGGGGCGCCTGGGTGGCTCAGTCGGTTAAGCGTCCGACTTCAGCTCAGGTCACGATCTCGCGGTCCGTGAGTTCGAACCCCACGTCGGGCTCTGGGCTGACGGCTCAGAGCCTGGAGCCTGCTTCCGATTCTGTCTCCCTCTCTCTCTGCCCCTCCCCCATTCATGCTCTGTCTCTCTGTCTCAAAAATAAATAAAGAATCTAGACATTTGTATCATTTATTTCTGTATAACTCCTAACACTTAGAATATAGTACTTTTCTTGCTATGGTTTCAAATTAAAAGTGCTATTCCACACTTGCAATCAAACCATAAGTGACTTGAGCAATGCAACTGTCTCCCGTAGCACTCATCACCCTGCAACTTCTCAGAACATGATACTGTCATGGTGTGTTACATCATGAAGTATATAATAATGGGACTACAGAGACTAAGGTTATGTACCAACCTATAATAATAAGATCTTGTAATGTGTATCATAATGGTACTCTATAGGTCTACAGAGGCTGTGGTAATGTACTAATCTACCATAAGAAAAGTCCTATCAACAGCAGGAAATCTCAAGAATAATGCAGAACTGAATGCTATCAGAGAATTCAGCTACATCACAGCAATAAGAAAAAGTTAACTAAATCAAGAACAGGGTTTTGAGAAATTAGTAAACAAAGCATAGCACCAGTGGCATTTACTGAATGAATTAATGAAAGAATGTGGTATCAGGCTGTAGACAAGGCAAAGCCATCTAAAAACACAGACATGTCCAGTAAGACTTTGAAATCTGTGGCTGTCACAGAGCCCAAATTTCGCATTCTGCTCAGTGCTAGCTCTATTCATTCCATTATACATAAACACACTATTTCTGTGCATAGCCATATACTCAGCTAAGCTACAGAAGATATAAAGAAAAAGCATACATGGTCCCTGCCCTTGAGAAGCTTATAATCAACTTAGGGAATTAAGGTATACACATGAAAAGCTGAATAACACAAGGGAAGGGTTTCCACATGACAGTTTACAATTAAATGCCAAAAAAAAAAAAAAAAAGTTTTACAATACTGGGTGCTAAGGGAAGTTCAAGCTTTTTTTTTTTTTTAATGTTTATTTATTCTTGAGAGATAGAGATAAAGCACGAGCAGGGGAGGGGTAGAGAGAGAGGGAGACACAGAATCCGAAGCAGGCTCCAGGCTCTGAGCTGTCAGCACAGAGCCTGAGGCGAGGCTTAAACCCAGGAACCACAAGATCATTACACATGTCGACCAAGTGCCCAAGGAAGTTCAAGTTTAAAGGAGAACTCACTGTAGGTGATATTACTCAGGGAAGTATTCATAGAAAGGACAGGACTCAAGTTAGGTCTCAAAGCATATCCAGATTTATTTAGAGGAAGAGTGGAAACCAAAAGGAAGGTATAATGCACACAGCATTCTTAAGAACAAGAAGTAGATGAGCCTTAGCAAGAGTTGTATATTCAAACCAGGGAAGGGTTTAAGTCAAAATTGGAAAAATAAGCTGATATCAGATTATGGAAAAATATGAACCCCCCAGGTGAGAAATGCTTTCTTAATCATATGGACAAGGAAGACACTGACAGTCTTCTAGCTAAAGAACAGCCCAATGAAAGCCATGTTTTGCATAATTAAGAGTGATTGCCTAGAGCTGGTGGTTAGGGAGAATGGGGAGTGAATGCTAATGCATGTTAAGTTTCTTTTTCGGCTAAGTAAAATGGCCTAAAATTTGATTTTGATATGATAGTTGTACAATCTTAAATATATTTTTTAAAAAATTGAACTGAAGGTGCCTCGCTGGCTCGGTCGGTAGAACATGCAACTCTTGATCTCGGGGTTTGAGTTCAAGCCCCATGTTGGGTATAGAGATTACTTTAAAAATGTTGGGGCGCCTGGGTGGCGCAGTCGGTTAAGCGTCCGACTTCAGCCAGGTCACGATCTCGCGGTCCGTGAGTTCGAGCCCCGCGTCAGGCTCTGGGCTGATGGCTCGGAGCCTGGAGCCTGTTTCCGATTCTGTGTCTCCCTCTCTCTCTGCCCCTCCCCCGTTCATGCTCTGTCTCTGTCTGTCCCAAAAATAAATAAAAAAAAATAAAAAAAATAAATGTTTTTTGGGGGGCGCCTGGGTGGCGCAGTCAGTTAAGCGTCCGACTTCAGCCAGGTCACGATCTCGCGGTCTGTGAGTTCGAGCCCCGCGTCAGGCTCTGGGCTGATGGCTCGGAGCCTGGAGCCTGGAGCCTGTTTCCAATTGTGTGTCTCCCTCTCTCTCTGCCCCTTCCCCGTTCATGCTCTGTCTCTCTCTGTCCCAAAAATAAATAAAAAACGTTGAGAAAAAAAAAATTTAAAAAAAAAAATGTTTTTTGGTTTTTTATTTTAAAACATTGAATTGCATACTTTAAAGAGGTGAACTTAGTGGTATGTAAATTGTATGTCAAAAAGTTGTTAAAATTTTCAATTGGAAAACAGCATGCAAGATAAAGGGGCAGGGGAACTAGGAAGACCAGGTGACCAATTAGGAATTCACTACATAATCCAAACTTGTGGCAATGAAAAACTAAGCTAGGCTTAGCAGTAGGAATAAATATTAGAGATACAGAAAAAAATACATACAGCTTGAAGTTGCTGTGGAATGAGCTCTCAGAAACTCAGAGCTGAAAGGGTCTTTGGGGCCTATCTGGTGTGATGAAGGAATCTCTTTATAAAGTTACAACCCCAAGGTCCTGTTTCTACTTGACCACTTCCAGAAGTTAAAAAAAAAAAAAAAAAAAAAAATCAACCCAGTTAATTCCAGTATTATCAAATGTTCCTTATGTCGAACGAAATCTCTTTCTTTAACTATTGATTTCTCCATGTCTGTTTACCCCATAGCCCACTGTCCAACAATTTTTTTTTCTTAAGGTCAAACTTCCCCAGTCCCACCCTTTAGATAACTTGTAACAACCATCTTCACAAGTAGTGCCCAGCACTAACCCATTAAATGTACCTTAAGCATTTAGTAGAACAGAACTGTCTTTATTAAAGATGTTTTCACAGAATTATGCTCCAAAGAAAATATGCATGAATTCAAAGAAACTATGATCAATAAACACATGAAAAATGTTCAACATCACTAATCATTAGGGTAATGCAAATCAAAACTACAAGACAGCATCCCACACCCATTAGGATGACTACTATCCAAGAAAGAAAAAAAAGAAAATAGTTAAGCGTTGGCATGCATGTGGAGAAATTAGAGCCCTGTGCACTGCTGATGAGAATGTATGATATAGCCACTGTGGAAAACAGTACAGTGATTTCTCAAAAAATTAAACACATAATGACTATTTGATCTAGCAATTCCACTTCTTTTTTTTTTTTTAATTTTTATTTTTTTTAACGTTTATTTATTATTGAGAGACAGAGAAGAGACGGGGAGACACAGAATCCGAAGCAGGCTCCAGGCTCCGAGCTGTAAGCACAGAGCCCCACGCAGGGCTTGAACTCACAAACTGCAAGATCATGACCTGAGCCGAAGTCAGACGCCCAAACAACTGAGCCACCCAGGTGCCCCTAGCAATTCCACTTCTGGGGATATATTCAGAAGAACTGAAAGCAGGGTCTCAAAGAGATAGCTATAAACCCATATTCAAAGCAACATTCATAATAGCTCAAATGTGGAAGCAATACAAGTGTCCATCACTGAATGAATGGATAAACAAAACACGGTACGTATATACAATGGAACATTATTCAGCCTCAAAAAGGAAGGAAATTCTGAGTTACGCTACAACACAGATTAACCTTGAGGACATTATGTACACCGAAATAAGCCAGTCATAAAAAGACAAACACTGTAGGTTTCCATTTGTATGAGGCACTTAGAGTGGATAAAATTATAGAAACAAAAAGAATGATAGTTGCCAGGGCTGAGGGAAGAAGTGGGAAGTTATTGTTTATTGGGTATAGTTCCAGTTTTACAACCTGCAAGACTTCTAGAAATGGATAGTAGTGGTGATTGCACAACTTCATGAATATATTTAATACCACTGAACTGTGCACTTAAGCATGATTAAAATGGTAAATTTTGTTATATGCATTTCACCATACTTAAAAAATGAGGGAAAAAATGACTCTAAATGTGAACTTAATGACAGGAAGTTCAGTAGAATGAACATAGTAAATGAAGTTCAAATTTAGACCTCTAGGTATCCAAAAGTATTTACTGAGCACCTATTATGTTCCAGGCTCTACATATGAATATATGAAACTGGAGCTTAAGATTAAGCTCTAAGGGCACCTGGGTGGCTCAGTCAGTTTAGCAGCCAACTCTTGATCTCAGTTCGGGTCATGACCTCACAGTTCGTGAGATCAAGTGCTACATCGGGCTCTGCATTGACAGCATGGAGCCTGCTTGGGATTGTCTTTCTCCCTCTCTCTCTGCCCCTGTCCCTCTTGCACACTCTCTCTCCCTCTTTCTTTCTCAAAATAAACAAACTTAAAAAAAAAAGATTAAGCTCTTAATTAAAGCTAGAGAACAAATGTTCACCAAGGTGATGGCTGAAAGTATATTAAAGTTCTGAAGCAAATTAAGAAAGAAAGCAAAGCAGCAGTAGAGAACTCTGGAATGGTTGTGATACAAAAAAAAGAGCACCAGGGCTTAGGGTCAGAAAGCCTAAATTCCAGTCTTTGCTCTGCTATTCTACATGAGCCACCAATTCACTGTTTCAGTTTCTTTGTCCACAAAATGAGGATAACTTGGTTGTGATAAGGATCAAATAATAACACAAATATGTGAAAGCACCCGACACACAGAAGGGCACACAAGAATAATTGTTGAATGAATGAATATCACACTGATGTCACTCATGAACCACATTAAACATGATGCAGATAGGTAGACTCACCAATGGTGAGACCTTTGACCGCAGTCAAGTACCAACAATGAAAACAGAAAACACAAGTATTAACAATCACCTAATAACCTCCATAAGGAATTTAGTGATACAGCATTTAATAATCAGAGTAATCCTAGGCTGTAGATAGTAGTATCCCCACTATATAGATAATATCATTAACGATCAGAGAAAGGAGGCCACACAGCCTTTAAGTGTAGACCAAGTCTGATTCCACAGAGCAAGCTCTTAACCATTACACTATTATTTCACCAGCCACTCTGGGAGATGTGAAGGGAATAGACAAAAGCAGAATGTCCAAGCACCTGCTCTCTGGGCCAAGTAAATTAGATTAACTTCAAAAAGGAAATATAAAAAGGCTTTAAAGATGGAATAAAGCACAGTTTCAGAAACCACAGCAGAGATGCAGCCTCGCACAGCAAGAACTGGGCACAGAATGGTCCTCTCCAAACAATGCCCTCAGGCAAGTGGTGACAGGCTCCACGAACAACAGCTGCAACTGTTAGTCTCTGAACAATGTTGGTGTGTGTGCGATATAAAAAGTATACTTGGTCACTCAGTGGCTCCTTCCACCCACAGAGGCATTCAGAAACAAATCTACCACCAGCGGCAGTGTTTTCAAATACAAAGGAGAGTATGGTTCTAAGCGATGATGTTATAAGAAAATCCAGCACCAGATGGCCTATCTGCAAAGGCATCTTCCACTGGCTGGCTGTCCTGGTCCATCAACATACAACCCAAATAAAGCATAAGGAGTTGCTATTAACAACCAAGACACGCACCTGGTAGGTCATCTGCTGAGGCCACAACAACACATCAACACTGCATCCGTAACTCTGGCTCATTTCTACAAATCCCTACACTTAAAAAATTTAATATATTCTTTCTTGTTTCCCCTATACTACCCTGCACCTCATCTTCATTACTAAATATCCCTCCATACATACTTTCCCTACACCAGTCTCCTCATACCCCATCAAAGAATACGTAGGTATAAAAGCTACCTACCCTCCAACACCTCTAACTCTCACATTTCTAAACCCATTTTCCATACTAACCCTAACTCTTCCTTTCCTAGCCTTTCCACTCTTCCCAACAAAACACATTTTCTAATGTGAACAAACTCATCCACTTCCTCAGCCACTCCCTTAGAAAGTATTCCTTTCATCTCCCTGACATACCAAGATCACGTTACTTCCTACATCCCCTTTCCTTCCACCTTCCCCTGCTGTGCTTCCTACCCATCACCTCCAGATCAGTAATCCACTCTCATCTCCCAGTGACCTTCATCTCTTAGGGGTCTGTGCCATCCACCCAGACAGCCTTCTAAAACTCATCAGGACTCTCTCCCACACTCCACAGCACACACACTCAGACTTCTCTCAAACATTTTAGCAACTGGCTCAGTCTTACCTTTCAATGAGGGGAATTTATCAAGATTTTAAAAATGGAGCATATCAAAAGAGCTGTATTAAAATATGTAAGTGACGGTCGCCAAGTAATGGAAAAAATAGTACCAATATCTCAGTATCTCTGGTATCATCAATGGTTAGCAGGAAGAGAGAATATTGAGAGAAGGAGGTCAAAGATGGGATGAGGGATGGGGTGAAGTGAAGCTCAGGAACTAAGACAAGCGAGAACGTCTTAGAAATAAAGGTGTTACAGTTAGATTGCAGGCTGTACGAAAATATCTTTGGACAAAAATGGCCACGTTGAAATGTCATATGCCACAAAGGAACTTCCTGGATAGATGGAAATATTAGAGACTGTGGGTATACATGGGTATATTGGGGTGCATTCATTTTTGAAAACTGATAGCTTAACATTCATGTATCTCACTGTATGTAAATTATACCTCAAAAAAACACCTGTAAAATAAGAATAATGATAATCAAGAGGGTAGAGGTATACAGGCAAAATAAAAATGACAGAATGCTGTAAACTGTTGAAGGTGGGTACTGGGGAAAGGAGGGTTCATTATACTATTCTGTTTACATACATTTGAAATTTTCTATAATCAAGCTTTTAAAATGTCACATACCCATCTCCCATACCTCATGTTCAACCATCATACCCTGTACGGCATAAACATCTACAACAATGCTTCCAACACTACAATCTCAGCATTTACCACAGGTTTTCCAACAGCCCAAGACAAGCACTAATTCAGCCACCATGCTGGATACTGAAATGTTCCATTTCATGAGCACTACTTTCTAAGAGCTCAACTTTAAAAAAAATCTTCCCTACTGAGCACTACCTTCCAATCTGTCCAGCTACCTGCTGATACTGTGTTCCTGCTTTTCACTTTGTAGCCTCCATCCCTAGAGCCCTATCAACCTAGCGAGTCTTGTGTCCTGGGGACACAAGTATTTACTAAGGTCCTCCTATAAATGCCTGTGAGGACAAAAAATAGAAGCAAATGGAAAAATACAAAATAGTACCTTTTGACCTCTACTCCTCCCTACTAGAACATTTCTTAATTCTTTCAACAATTTGATTTCATATTTATAACTCGAGAGAAACTCTTTGGTCCAAGATTACCAATGACTCCCTTGTCTTCAAATTCAATACTCATCCTCTCAAATGTTTATGCAGCTTCTCCCTTTTGGCTTCTGTGCCACTGTAGTTTTCTTGGTTTTCTCTGGATCTGGATAACTGTGCCATCTAATGGAACTTTCTACAACTCTCAATATGTTCTATGTGTGTGCTGTCCAAAACGATAGCCACTGGCCACATGTGGCTGTTTAAATTTAAATGAATTAAAATGAAATGAAATTAAAGGTTTTGTGTCTCAATCATGCTAGCCCTATTTCAAGTGTGCAATAGTCTACACAATGCAGCTCTATAATCTCTTACTCGTTCTCATGACTTCAGTTATCTATCACCTCTGTCTCAAAGGACTGACTTGCAAATTTATGCTAAACAAGTCATGTGGACTTATTTAGTCCCACAAGAAACTCAAACTCCAAAATTAATCACCTCCACCATCAACTCCTCCCTTACCTTAAACACCTTGCCTCTCCCCAACATCCTTAGTTGTGTAAATAGAATCTAACGTCCAAGTCATCTCAACTCTATCCCTCTGATCTAAGCAGAAGTCTATCCCCTTTGAGTCAACCTAACTGATCTCCCTGCCTCTAGTCCAATATATATAATAATAAGCACAAAGTACCTACCACATACCATTCATTCAACTGGTTAACTCTGCAGCCTTGTCTTTTTCAAATACATTAATAATTCTACAAATAAAGTTTAAATGTCCTAGGATAATACAGCATTTACGACACTGCCTAGTCTAGCCCCAACCTTACTAGTCTCTTCTTCCATTTTCTACCTCTTAAGCCCCCTACTCTCCAGCCAAAAAAGGACTCCTTACCACTGTCCAATACATTCTATCATAACGTTTGCATCCACACCTCTGCTCATGCTCTTGCATTCTCCTTA
Organism: Neofelis nebulosa; assembly: GCF_028018385.1. Lineage (NCBI taxonomy): Eukaryota > Metazoa > Chordata > Mammalia > Carnivora > Felidae > Neofelis > Neofelis nebulosa. Next base: position 32,133,607 of record NC_080793.1, read on the forward strand.
AATATCTTTTTGATCTCTGTTAAAATCCTAACCATCCTTCAAGGTTCAGCCCTAATTTCACCTCTTCCATTAAGCTTCTCAGATCCTCACTATACTCCACCAAATGGCAATCTTTTCTTTTCTGAATGTCCATTGCACTTTTCAACCACACTACATGTATAACAATAGCCAATTTCTACTTTGTTATAAGTAGGTTATATTCATTTCTTATTATGAAGAAACTCTTTAAAGAAGGAGGTCATGTGTTAGTTATCTTTCTATCCACCAACAGTGTCTGATAAAACAACCAGTATAGAATAGGCACATAATAAATTATATCTACTGATTATGGTAATTTCATTTGAGTTATAGACCAGTTCTTATGTGTAAAGAATTTTCAGTATCTCAAAAGTGGCCTAGGCACTAAATTATCCCTGTAGTTTTATCAAAGGCAGGCAAGTATTTGGGGCATACATAATTCCCCAAATTACCTTAAGTATGAGCCTCTAGCTACTGAAAAATAGCCTTCCTATTCAGGTCATGTACTAACAGTATAAAGAAATAAAACTGGGGCTGATCTATTATGTCTCCTATGGGAATACAGGAGATTTTCTATTTTAAATACAGCACTTGTATCAACATAGCAAACTAGTATTTCAGGAGCTCATGGAATATAAATGATTCAGGTATGATATGATTCTATTGAGGGAATAACAAATTCAGTGATAATAACAGCTATCATTTATTGAGCACTTATGAGTATGTCAGATACTATTCTCAGCACTTGACATATTATTTAATTTTTATAAAGCTATGAGATAGGTATGATTACTATTCTCATTTTACATATTTTTTGGAAATTAGGCATAAAAGGTAGATCACACATCTAAAAACAATTGTTCATTAGTATAACCTAATAAATGGATAGAAGATGCATGTGTGAAAGAGCACTTAGTGCCAAACTAGGAGTCCCAAGATCTAGACCTATTTCAGTTCACTAGACAGAACCTCATGGAGTCTCAACATTCCCCTTGATCCTTAGCAGCCCTCAAAGTAGTTGAAGAATCAAATTAAATCAAAGAGCACTGGACTTAAGGTCAAGGAAGCCAGTCTCTGCAGCTCTGACCTTTACTATATCTAAGACTCTGTACAAACAAATCCTACAGTTTCTTTGAGCTGCATCCATTCTCTGCAAGTACAAAGCACCTACATATGTGCCAAACATTTTGCCAGGATTAGGAATACAAAAGTGAACATGATAGACACAGTCTTCTGTCCCTACAAAACTCAGAGCCTACAAGGGGATACAGATGAATAAAAGAGACAACTATAATTAAAGTTGGTTAAGTGATCAAGTAGGAGAGTATAATAGAGAGGCACCTAATCTAGACTTATGGGTCAAGGAGTATTTCCTAAGAGGAAATGACTTCTAAGCTAAGACTGAAAGGATGAATATTAATTAAAGAAAAGTTCCAGGCAGAGGGAACAAGACCTGTACACAGAGGGCAAGCATTAACAGTAGATTCTAGAGAAGTAAAGAGGATTTAAAAAGCAAATATGAGGGAATCTGTGTAATTTGTTCCAACTACATGTGAATCTGCAATTATCTCAATAAAAATTTCAATTGCAAAAACACAGCATATGTGAGAGTACTCTGCAAATTGAGAATAAGTGTCTTAGTCATTTCAGTTCATATTATTACTAATAATATATTCTACAACATACTGCTACAGAGAGCAAAGTTGGAAGGGTCATTATAATGGAAATAGAACTACTACAGACAGATACTGACCATATTTCAATAGTTGGCCAAAATTTGGAAAATCGTGATTCAATACCTTTCACATCCGGTCGATACTGTAGTCCATCATCTTTTTTTCCCAACAAACTAGTGTCATCTGTGTCTATAAAAGAAAAGTTTTCAAATTAAGACACATATGATATTTAACTCATACCATGAAACTTCCAAATATTCCAAATGTTCCAGGTCCTTCCCAACTTCATCCACTTATCCTGCTTACATTTCCCTCCAATCTCTTGACTATTGTGCCATTTCTATCTTAGGCTTCAAGACATCCCAAATATATACATGCTCTGCTCTGCATGATGAACAGCCTAATTTCATCTAGACTTCGGCTCAAATGTCCTCTACTGAAAGTCTTTCCTGTGCAAACTAAAATAACAGATACCCTGACGTGAAAAGATTAACCCTGTCTCCAAGGGACAATGGTCTCAAGTTTTACCTTCTCCTACCACTGTTTCCCTAAAAACATATCAGATTAAGATAAATGTGGAGGGGCGCCTGGGTGGCTCAGTCGGTTGGGCGGCCGACTTCGGCTCAGGTCATGATCTCGCGGTCCGTGAGTTCGAGCCCCGCGTCGGGCTCTGTGCTGACAGCTCAGAGCCTGGAGCCTGTTTCGGATTCTGTGTCTCCCTCTCTCTGACCCTCCCCCATTCATGCTCTGTCTCTCTCTGTCTCAAAAATAAATAAAAGTTAAAAAAAAAGTTAAAAAAAAAAAAAAAAAAAAAAAGATAAATGTGGAATCTCAGTTACGTTATCAGACAAAATTTATGATAGAAATGACCCCAGACTGGCGAACTGTATTTGGACTGGGAAGACTATAAATGAACCACAAATGCCTGTTGGAAACACAAGCTTCAGCTTCCCAGTACATAGTGAGGGAGGAAAGGGAAGGTATCATTAGGGATGAATGGAAATATTATCAAGAGGACCAAGATAAAAATTAAGGACCAACTACTCCAAAGGATTCTAAATCTGCATGAACTTCAATTATCAAAATTCTCAAGTTTGACCAATTTGAAGTTTGAAATTCTGGTAGTACCATTCAATCATGAGCCAGTTCCTCATAAAAAATATTATTTCTCTAAGCTACTGTTTCAACTTAGGCTCTAAACACCATTCTAGGAAAAGAAAAACAAACCCAGGCACCTGGGTGGCTCAGTCGGTTAAGCGTCTGACGGGCTCAGGTCATGATCTCACAGTTTGTGAGTTGGAGCTCTGTGTCAGGCTGACAGCTCAGAATCTGGATCGTGCTTTGGATTCTATGTCTCCCTCTCTCCCTCTGCCCCTCCCTGCCCGCGCTCTGTCTCCCTCTCTCTCTCAAAAAATAAACAAACATTAAAAAAATAAAAATTAAAAAAACAAACAGAAAAACAAACCATAATACTTCTTTAAGATCAAGGGACCTAAGAAGGGCCTCTACCAGCAAATGGTTTGCTCTCCTGCCCATTTAAAAAAAAAATTTTTTTTAATGTTTGTTTATTTTTGAGAGAGAGAAAGAGAGAGAGAGAGAGAGAGAATGGGAGAGGGACAGAGAGAGAGGGAGACACAGAATCTGAGGCAGGCTCCAGGCTCTGAGCGCAGAGCCTGACGCGGCGCTCAAACCCACAAACCATGAAATCATGACCTGAGCTGAAGTCAGACACTTAACCGACTGAGCCACCCAAGGGCCACTCTCCTGCCCATTTTTGACCCCCAACTGGAAATCCTCTTATGAGCCCCTTGGGCATTCTCTGGTAGCTTAGACCAGAGGTACTGCAATCCCTGGTGCAGTATTCCACAAATAATTTGTTACCAACATAAAGTACCAAACTTTGCCTTACCACTTTTTTCTCTTAGCTTAGATAAAAAACATATCCCTTTAATAAATCCAAAACAGGTAGGAGGGATGGACTTCCTAAGCAGGACTACTAGGACCACAATCCTAGTCCATGACAATGTGCCTGGCTCTTGTATGTTACTAGGAATGATACATTATCCTCACCCATACGTGTATTACTAGGGAAAGAAGATTGAGAACCTCTGCCTTTAGTGACTGGATATTTCTAGGTGTAATAGAAAACAAAAATAAATTCTTAGCTGGTATCATGGCCTCCAAACTATGACATAAAGCAAAAAGAGAAAAAAAGAATTTTAAACTGAAGGTGATAATTTTTCCTTATATTCTGTAACTTCACACCAAAATCTCTTAACAGTATATAATATGTAGGGGCAAAAACTGCAGAGAGAATGTGAAAACACAGTATGTGAAATGTGAATGTGAACATAGAATGTGAAAACTTTTCGGCTGTAGAAAAAAAGATGAAGAAATACATGGCAATGCTTATAGTTTTATTATAATTGAAATAAGTTGACTAATTCTTAAACAGCTATATTTATTACTATAAATTCGAGACAACCTTTAAGAACTATAAATGTATCTATAAGTCCATGTAAGGAATAGCTTAGTAACTATATGAACAACAAAAAAGCATGGTTTGAATTTTAAGAAGATGAAAATAAATGGAAAAAATTCTAAATTAGTAACAGAACAAAGAAATTCTAAAACATAAAGAAATTAAAAAAATAAATAAAGCAAAGATTTCTCATTCTACAAGTATGGAACACTACCAAAATGACAAATAAGAATTCAGACACACAATATAATAAAGACAGGTCTCTGGGTGAGTAGAATAGCTGTTACCTGTGCAATGACCAAGATGCCTTATATCAATTTGTTCTTGCTTTATACAAGATGCTTCTCGAACAAAACAAGGATTGTTGTAGGAACTCCCATCAGAAGCACACACAGGATTAAAACTGTATCCACTGCAATCTATATTACATACACACCTGTTGGAAAAGATATAAATTACCTATATTTTAATACAACAAAATTTCACAGTGCTGCATTTCATTTTCTTTTCTGCTTTCTGTTAACAGAAGTCAATATATTATTCTAAGTGATAAAAGTTTAACAACTGTAAAACAAAAGTTTAACAATAACAAGCTAACAATTTCTTTTTTTTAATGTTTTTATTTATTTTTGAGAGAGTAAGAGACAGAGCATGAGTGGGGGAGAGGCAGAGACAGACAGACAGACACAGAATCTGAAGCAGGCTCCAGGTTCTGAGATGCCAGCACAGAGCCTGACACGGGGTTTAAACTGGTAAACCGTGAGATCATGACCTGGGCCAAAGTCAGACACTTAACCAACTGAGGGACCCAGGTACCCCTAACAATTTCTTTCAAGTGAGAGTTTAGGGATAATTTCATCTAGATATTGTTAATCCGGTGGTTTCCCTGAAATTTTCATATCTAGATATAATAATCAAAAGATGTCAAATGTCAACATTAATTAAAAAGCAACATGGTATAGTAGAAAGAACACAGAATTATGAATCAAAAGTCATGAATCTAAATCCTAGCCCAACTAATTACCAAATTTTTGTCCAGATTCTTCCCCTAAGTTTTAGTTTACTTACCTGCAAAATAGAGGTTATAATAATATCCCTACCTCGCCAAATAACTGGAAAGATTAAAAAACATAATTGATATAAAACATGTAATTTGAAAGCCCTCAAAAGTGTTACTAGCTGCATATCTACCTATACCACTGAGTGTCCACTCAATACTAAGATTGCATAAGGAAGTCTAAGACATGGCCACTCCTCTCAAGAACAATAAAATTTAACTGGGAATATAAAAGTAAAAAAAAAACTGAGATTTCTCCTTCTAGCATTGCTGTAGTCTTAGAAGCTAAACTAATATTCCTGATGAAAACAACAAAAAATATAGGAAAGGTATTTTAAAATATTCTCTCAAATGCATTCATAAATTGACAAGAAATCAGGGAATATTCTGACAAAAGTTAAATGAAGACAGGAAGAGAGATAGGTCAATTGAGTTTGCTAAAGCTGATTTTCACCTTGAAAGTGGTTGCCAAATTGTGTAAACTCAATTATCAACTTTTGTGGCTTTGCAGGCCTCTGGGAACAAAAGACAAAGAATACTGACCTACCTAAATGGGGAGCCTGAAGACCCTAGATAAGTGGGTATGTCAAAAAGTAACAACTCTCAGCATGAGGGTAAACCAGAAATGAGTTGTCATGTTCCACAGGGACTATTTAAAGGGGGGGAAAATGCTGTCCTGAGTCATGGCATTGAAGAGAGGGAAGAAAAACATCTCCCCTGAGAATTAAAAACCATAAGCCAGCCCTCACATGGGTAATTACAACTTAAAACACTACTTGGGTGTTCTGAAAAACCTCAAACCCAGAGTTTATTTTAAGAGCCAAGGACTAGAAGGGGCCCTAGGCAACTGACAGAAGCAAATGCAATCTTCTCTGGAGAAACCCAACTTTATTATCTTCAGCCTCACACACTTTCCAAGATACAGTTGTGAGAAAAATAAGTAGATCACACACACTCACTCAGTCATATATCTACAAGAAATAAGGAAATAAAACACCATGAGTGGAAAAAGCTGATCTGAAAATGAACCAAGCAGGGCATCTTGCTGGCTCAACCAGTGGAACATGAGACTCTTGATCCTGGCATCCTAAATTTGAGCCCCACAACAGGGTAGAGCTCACTTTAAAAAAAAAAGGGAGGAGAGGGGTGCCTGGGTGGCTCAGTCAGTCAAGCTCTGACTTCAGCTCAGGTCATGATCTCACAGTTTGTGGGTGTGAGCCCTGTGTTGGGCTCTGTGCTGACAGCTTGGAGCCTGCAGCCAGCTTCAGATTCTGTGTCTCCCTCTCTCTGCCCCTGCCCCGCTCACACTATTTCTTTTTCAAAAATAAACATTTAAAAAAAAAATGAGGGGAGCAGAGAGGAAGAGGGGAAGGAGAGGAAATGAACCAAATTGCATTTTTAATAGATAAAAAATGTATGATTAGAAATGAAAAACTATTTAGATTTGACAGCAGATTAGATAAACTAAACGTGAGTTAGGGAAGCAGAAGACAGGTTAAAGGAAATTACCCAGACCACAGCAAAGAGAGATGGAACATGAAAAAAAGATTAAGAGACACGGAAGACTGTGGCGCATGGGTGGCTCAGTCAGTTAAGCGTCTGACCTCAGTTCGTGTCACAATCTCACAGTTTCGTGAGTTTGAGCCCCGTATCAGGCTCTCTGTTGACAGTGCAGATACTGCTTCAGATCCTCTCTCTCCCTCTCTGCCTCTCCCACACTCATTCACCCTCTCTTAAAAATAAAAAACATGTTTAAAAATGGTAAAAGGCCTTCAAGAAAAAATAAAGAGAGAGATATGGAAGACAAAAGCAACAGAATCTAGAAAAAAATCTGATTGGACCTCAAAAAGGAGTAAAAGGAATGAGGCAAGGGCAATATTCTCAGCAATTTCTTGTCAAACTTTCTAAAACTAAAAAAGATACTCATCTAAATGCCCAAGAAGACTAATATATTCCAAACAGGATTATTAAAAAGGAATGTAGACATGGAGATGTCACAGTGGAATTTTATAAAAACATCAAAAAAGAGTATTTTAAAAGCAGCCAGAAAGAAGACAGAGGGAAAAATAAGGGGGACAAGTGTTTTCAAAAGCAATACTGAAGCCAAATTGTTTATTTATAGCAAAAGACAGTGAAATAATACCTGCAATGTGCTGAAATTAAAAGAAATATATATGAAGAGAAATAACTTTCATGAATGAAAGTAAAATAAAAGAAATTTGGAAGAAGTTAAAACTTAAAGAGTTTGTTACCCGCTGGCTGTCAGTAAAGGTAGTAATCATAAAGGCAGTTGAAAACTGATCTTATAAAGAAAATCTGAAATGCAAATGAAGAACAAAAGTGTAAATCTGTACATAATGTTACCAAAGCTAGCCTTGCAAGGACCTGACAATTTCACTAGTAGGTAAGGCCTTTGGTAGGTAAGCTCCTTGCGCATCAGGAAACATAAGAAAGAATGTTCACAGCAGCATTATTCATGAGAACAAAAGACTGGAAACAATCCAAATGTCCATCAACAGTGAAATGGACTGTAAAAGGATGTGGTATAGTCAAAAAATTATATTCAATAGGGGCGCCTGGGTGGCTCAGTCAGTTACGCGTCTGACTTCAGCTCAGGTCATGATCTCACAATTCGTGAATTCAAGCCCCGCGTTGGGCTCTGTGCTGCTGGCTCAGAGCCTGGAGCCTGCTTCGGATTCTGTGTCTCCCCCTCTCTCTCTCTCTCTCTCTCTGCTCCTCCCCCGCTCACACACACACTCTCTCTCCCTCAAAAATAAACATTAAAAAAATTTTTTTAATTAAATTCAATACACAATGAAATTGAATGAACTATGGCTATGTGCATTAACATGAATGAATCCCAAAAACATAACTGCTGAGCAAAAGAAGGTACATATAGTGATGATTCCATTTATACAAAACTAAATATCAATCAAAAGCCAAATCATATATTAAGTGATTTACCATCTGTGGTGAAGCTATTTTAAAAACCAAAGAAATGATTTCCACAAAATGCAGTATACCAGATGTATTCAGGGAGGAACATGGGAGGGCAGCTCTGAGGTTTTGGTAATATTCTATTCCTGGCTTGGGAGGTAGGATTCACAAAATTTTGTTTCATTTTTATGCACTAAACCAAGCATGTAAGTTTTCATGCACTTTTAAATATATATGCTATTTCACAATTTAAAAATCAAGGCACCAGAAAAAAAATTTAAAATTCCTATTTACTAAAATCAAAAATGGCTTTTACATTTTAGTGGGGGGAGAGGGGGCAAAAAGAACGGGATAGAGAGCAAATCTGGTCTGCAAAGTGTAAAATATTTATCAGCTGGCCCTTTACAGAACATCCTTGCGGACCTCAGGTTGACAGGATACGAGTGGGCAAAAGTAGAATGGCAATAAAAGAGAAAGGTGGGCTGACGAAAGATTAAAGTACTGTTCCAGGAATCAGAAACAGCTCAACAACAAAGGCAAGATACCACACCAATCCAGTGAGGAGAAACAAGCGATGGAGCAGTGGGCACTGAGCACAACTGTGACTAAGTGTAGGAGAAAGTCAGCGCTCCTCGGTGGGATGGCACCACCGCTTGTCAGACTGCAAACCGTGAGAACACACCAGGCTGCTCTTCTCAATGGCACGGGCAGAAAGAAAATCAAATTACCATGTCAAGGAAAGTCCAGGGAAACAATGAGCAGAGGAGGAAAATATTAGACTCCAAAGGCTGCTGATACTACTGATTACAGTGATTATAGCTGTTTGCACAGGGCATCCATAGCAGAGGGCAGGATGCCCAAACCTTAGGAGTGTGCACTAACGGGGAAAGAAATCACTTCAGTAAAAATGCCAAATTCAAGACATCTAACAACCATTTACTCTGTACCTACTGTGCAGGAATACTCACATTTGCCTTATTAATCCCGACAACAAATAATTATGAAAAGGGAAGATGAATATGAACAAAGTTAAAAAGCCCAAGATCAGTAATAAGTGGCTGGGATGGTGTTCTCTCTACTCATAGCTGTTATGTAAAATAGATATCTCAGTATGGAAAGTAACAAATGAAAGGAGGTAAGTATTTTCCACATGATTTTCATGATTTATCATGAAAAATCTTTCACTAAACTGGCCTTGCTTTTCCCTCAAACACACCAGCGACACTCTTGCCTCAGGGCTTTCCCTCTCCCTGAACACTTTTCCCTCAGACACCCACCAGGTTCAATCCATCACTTCCTTCAAGTTTTTTCTCAAGTCTTAAAAAAATGGCTAAAAATTAAATCACTAAGCATCCATTTAAGAAGCTAGGGAAAAAAAACAATGAAATAAATCCAATGAAAACAAAAAAGAAGGGAAAAACAGATGATATGGATATAGATACATGGAGATAGAGATATGGATATACAAATATATCTCAGCAGAAATAGAAGACATGGTTACAACAGAAAAGATCAATAAAGCCAAAGCTGATCCTTTGAAAAAACTTTCAAATCAACAAAGGAGGATTAATCCAGAAAGAAAGAAAAAGAACAAGAGAAAAACATATCAGCAGTGAAAAAGACTAGATTCAATGGGGATTATGGTTTAATCAATAATGAAAAGTTATTATAAAGCACTTTAAGATAGCAAGTTTGAAAACATGTGAAATGAGTAACTTTTTAAAAATATTCACTATTGAATTTAACCAAAAAAGAAACAGAAGCTAAATGGTATTATAATCATTAAATAAATTAAATCATCTGTTTGAAAAAATGTGTCCTTCAAAGACAGCTTCAGAGCCAGGTGTCTTTTAAAAAGAAAATTCATGAACACATTCACTCCAATCATTCAATAAATAGGTCATTCTATTCTTGCACAAAGTTGTCCAGAGAATAGAAGGAACACTCCCTAACTCACCAAGGCCGTATAAACTTTAAAAAATACACAAAAGTTAACAGAATAGCACTCACTGAGTAAAAATGAATAAAAGAAAATCTATCCTTACAGCAGACAGAATACCAACCAATAACGCACAGGCACAAAAAGATACTGCAATCATAAAACAACAATAGGATGCAATGAAAAAGGAGCACCATGACAATAAAGGTAAGCTCTTAGAAATCAAAATTACAGCAAACAGAAACAAAAAACTCAAAAGAGAACTGAAAGATAAAGCTGAAGAAACCTCTCAGAAGGTACAGCAAAAATTTTAAAACATAGAAAATGAGAGAAAAGAAAATTAAAGGACTAGTCCAGGCTGCCCAACAACCAAATAACAGAAATACTAGAGAGAAAAGAGAGGAAAGGAAATCATCAGAGAACTAATTGAAGAAAATTTCTCAAGTCAGAAATAAGTAACTTTTGGGGTGCCTGAGTGGCTCAATCAGTTAAGCATCCAACTTCAACTCAGATCATGGTCTCATAGTTCGTGAGTTCAAGCCCCACATTGGGCTCTGTGCTGGTGGTGTGGAGCCTGCTTGAGATTCTCTCTCTCTCCCTCTCCCCTGCTCGCTCTCTAACTCAAAATAAATAAATAAACTTAAAAAGAAAAAAAAAGGAAGTAACTTTCTAAGAAGGGGTGCAACATTGTGAAATTTCACTACACTGGGGACCAAAAGATCCTACATGCTTCAATACAGAGAAAAAAAATCATACGCAAAGGTTCTAGAATCAGAATGGCTTCAGGCTTCAACAGCAATACTGAAAGCTGGAAGACAGTAGAGCAATGCTTTCTCAAGTCTGAGGGAAAATTATTTCCCACCTAGAATTATGTACTTGACAAGTTATAAGTCAGGTATTAGGCGTAGGATAAAACACTTTCAAACATTAGGTCTAAAAAGTTTTTTGGCTTTTTTTTTTTTAACATCTTGTACACTTTTTCAAGAAGGTACTGAAAAATATGCTAAAATAGGAGACTAAAACCAAGAAATTAAAGGCAAAAGAATGCAAGAAACAGACTATCCTATATAGGAGAGAGGTACATGAATTTCTAGGATACTCATGGTATAACGCCCTGTTCCTGACACCGAGCTCCTAAAAACCCTCAAAACTTTCTAAGGAGAGTCTAAGGAAATGCTAAGGAAATGCATCATTAGGTGAGGGGAGAGAGGGGCCGCTTAGACACCAGAAAAACCAACCATGGTAATTAGAGAATCAGAACTTCCATTTCCCCACCCCACCAACCCACCTGACCTCTGGGAAGGGGAGAAGGAGAGAAGGGTTGGAGATGGAGTTTATCACCAATGCCAATAATTTAACCAATAATGAAACCTCAGTAGAAAACTTCAAACAGAAACATTCTAGGTTGGTGAACACATTCACGTGCTGGGAAGGTGGTATACCTGACACCATGGAAACAAAACAGAAACTCCAGTGCTCAAGACCCTTCCAGACCTCATCCTATGTACTTCTTCATCTGCCTGCCTATTTACATCCTTTATAATAAACAGTAAGCACAGCACTTTCCTAAGTTCTGTGAGCCATATTAGCAAATTACCAAACCTAAGGGAAGGTTGCAGGAGATCTTCAAATTAGTAGTATGCTCGGCCAAAATGCAGGGAACCTCACTTGCAGGTGGTGTCTTGTGGGTTTGTGCCTTCAATCTGTGGGCTCTATGCTAACTCCAAGTAGAGTGTCAGAACTGAATTAAATCGTAAGACACCTGGTTGGTGTAGGAAATTGAAGAATTGGTTGTTGTTGAAAAAGATACAACACTAAAGGAAGATCCCAGGGTGATAGCTATATACAAGATGTACAGGGCAACCTGTCCACATTCAAAGTTTCACTCTGTAGACAGTTCTGTTGATGGCTGCAATTGTTAAGAGGCCCAGTGCCACTGTGCCCTTTTTAGCCAGGGGACAGAATGCCCAGGTAAGCCTGATCCAGATTCATACTTGGCTTGTCTTAACTGTATGGTGGTGAATTTCCCACTCTCCCCTCCAATGTCCTACTGCCTGACTCAAATGAGCATACTCCTTTAATTGACTCCTGAGAGCTGGAGGTCAGCTATGGCAGGAGGAGAAGTAGAAAACACAGGGCAGGCCCTTCCCTGACCACATTCCTGCCAGTCATCTGTACCTGGCAACACTAGAATCCTGCCAGATGTCTCAACTGTGGTGAGCCCTATGTTCCCCATGACTCACTCATGTTCTTGCCCACTGACGTCCCCAGAAGGGAATCTTGTAAACTCTCTGGGAAACTAAAAGCCAGACCCTGATTCAGAGACTGTTCAATGTATCTTCTTCTGAAAGGTTTCACGTAATAGTGGCACTATTGCCCCTTCCATCCATGGCTGGATTAATGCTCCATATTGGTAATATGGCAATATTTTATTTTGTACCCTAGATGTTAGGTACACAGATGTAGTATTCCTTAAATTGCATGCATATGTTTTAAACACTTCTGTATGTAAACATTCATTTTACAATAAAAGTCTTAAATAAAGCATAGACCAGTATGTATAGTGTGCTGCCATTAGTTTTTTAAAAAAGGAAAGAAAGAGAATATGTGTATATATTTGCTTGTACATGCATAAAATAATTGCTGAGAGATTAAATAAACATCACAGTGACTGCCTCTAGTGAAGACAACTGAGTGGCTGGGGAACAGAGGTAGGAAAAAGACTTTTTACAGTAAAGTCTTTTAAAGCTTTTGCATTTCTAACACTGCAAATTTCAAAGGCATGAATGCATACATACATAAATAAATGAATTCAATGACTTCTATGATTTCTGCAAATCACAACTCTTAAGTCTTTAAAATAGGGATGATACCTCCTAATACTGGTGAAAGAACCAAATAAGCTTTTGTAAAAAAAACGCTTTGAAATCAAATACTATATACATCTGAAAGTAGTAGTATTTTTATTGAAAAAAATCTATCCTTTTCCTTCTTTCTCCTTACTTTACACAGAAAGTGTTATTCCTTCTTGATATGGTAAGTTTATTTAGCAGTTAAGAAAACACTGGCTTTAAACTAATTCATGTGAAGTTATTTATATTTAGATTTAACAAACACCTATGAAGCCTTCAACAAGTTTAATACCAGTCTTTTTCACATATATTAAATCCTTACAACAACCCCATGTGCAGCTCTAAGTGAATACTAAAGATCTAATGTGAACAGCCATGAGTTCAACAAAGACCTATAGAGGGACCCTACAACCCAACCTTATGGCAAGTTCATCCAGTATAGAAATCCGCAAGACAAAGTCCCTGCTCTTAGGGAGCCCACATTCTGCTAGTGATCCCAAGAGAAGAGGTTATTTCTCAAGAACAAGGAGTAACAGGGAATAAAGTCACCTAACTCATAGGGACTATGGAAGACAGCAAGGGAGGCTTCCAGAAGAGGTGTTATCCTGTGATGAGTTAAATTTCATTCAAGTCAGGGGACAAGAGTAGGTATTAAACAAGTACATAAATAGGGATGCGAGTCCAGAAGAGGGAATAACAGACAAACTATCAAAGAGTAACAGAGCATTCAAAAAACTGCCAAAAGTCATGGAGATACGGTGTTCTGCACTTTCATTTTTTTTTATTTGATGGCAGGGAGCACACAAATGGAAGAGAGGGGCAGAGAGAGAGAGAGAGAAAGAGCTCCACACTTAGTGCAGAGCCCAATCCAGTGGGTCAATCCCAGGACCTGAGCCGAGATCAAGAGTCAGATGCTCAACAAACTGAACCACACGGGCGCCCCTGTTCTGTATTTTAAAAACAAACCTCTCATAGGAAAGCTTTATTGGCAGCTGTGTAGCACTACAGGAAGATACTTCTGGACAAAGGAGCCTGTCATTGCTAATATCCAATTTGTACTTTGTACAAAATTATGTTTAATCGTGTTGTTTCCTGTTATCAGAAGAAAAAGAACAGCATACAATTATTTTTCCATTATAATCTAAGGGATCATCATAGCAATGTATTAAACCTAAATAGTTTTAAGTCTATATTCTATGTATCCAGAGTAAGGCAATGTTAAATGACAAAAATTATTGTCATCTCTGATTAGAGGAAATAAGAGTAGAAGATAATGGTAGGAAAGGTACTTCTTTGGTTCTTTGCTAAGAAGTATATGTAGCCTCCAGAAAGGAGAACACGACAGAGGACACACATATATAAGCATCATTCTCTTTGCTTAAACAAGAAAAAAGATTTCATCATACCTTCTAAGGGAGAGACTCATCAGATTGTGACACTGACCAGCTGTGTCAAACAGAAAATGGTCCCACAAATGACAAAGATGTCCAGCAGGTAGATTAACTTTATCAATGTTGTCTGTCATACTGCATACCTACAATGATTCTCTGAGCAACTCTAAGATCTCCTATCATTTAAGGAAAGAGCATCTCCAAAGAGACTGACATCAAAGAGGCAGAACAGGAGCTATTTCCATAAAGTGCACCATACACAAAGTTCAAAAGAAATAATTAGAGGATTTTTATAACTTACCTGTACTGACATTATGCCTGATGACTCTACAGATTCCACAAACCATTTGTGGGCCAAGATTTAAGTCAGGAATATAAAAGGTACTGATGTAAAGGAGTTCTAGGATTATTCAGCCCCAATGTCCAGACAAACAGCTGATGGCTATCTTGTAACAATAACTTCAGATTTGGTCAGATTAGAAATACCATTTAGAAAAAGAGGGGGTGTGGTTGCTAAGATCCCTATGGTTTAAGAAATATAATGTGCTGTAAAGCAGGTGCCGTTTCTGAGTTTTAAGACTAAGCAGAAGGGGTGCCTGGCTGGCTTAGAGGAGTATGCAACTCTTGATCTCGGGGGTTGTGAGTTTGAGCCCCACGTTGGGTGTAGAGACTACTTAAACACATAAATAAATAAACTTAAAAAAAAATTTTAAAAAGACTAAGCACAGGGGCGCCTGGGTGGCGCAGTCGGTTAAGCGGCCGACTTCAGCCAGGTCACGATCTCGCGGTCCGTGAGTTCGAGCCCCGCGTCGGGCTCTGTGCTGACAGCTCGGAGCCTGGAGCCAGTTTCCGATTCTGTGTCTCCCTCTCTCTCTGCCCCTCCCCCGTTCATGCTCTGTCTCTCTCTGTCCCAAAAATAAATAAAAAAAAAACGTTGAAAAAAAAAAAAGACTAAGCACAGGGTCTATCCACTGTACTTCACAATGGTCACAATGAAATACTGAAATCTATCTCACCTAGGTGGAAGTTAAATTTCTTAGAACCTCACTACCTAGCTCTAGGTATAAATTAAAAGGTAAGCACCAATGAAAATAGCCATCACTAACCCATGCAAACACCAGAGTGTCATTGGAGAGGCATCCTATACATCAGGAAGAAAAGGGGGAAAAACCTTTCAGAAGCTAAAAATAATTTAAATTATAAATAAATTAGCCACTGAGCAGACAAGAGAGAAAACATATGCAATAAATCAAGTTCACACACTTCACTCAGGAGAACCTATTTACCGGGCACCTGGGTGGCTCAATCAGTTAAGTGTCCAACTCTTGGCTTCAGCTCAAGTCATGATCCTCAAGGTGCGCGGGTTCCAGGCCTGCATCAGGCTCTGTGCTAACAACACAGAGCCTGCTTGGGATTCTCTCTCTCTCTCTCTCTCTCTCTCTCTCTCCCTCTCTCTCTCAAAATAAATAAACCTTAAAAAACAAAAAGAACCTAATTACTCTGGTTTATGTTTAGAATTTATTCTAAATTCTTTATTCTATAATTGTATTATCTCCTATTCCAGAAAAGAAGAGAAGCAAATTTAAAAGCTGGGGTTATCTACACCCAGGCTCATTGTCAAGGCACACTGACAAAACCCAGAAGCAGCAGCTAAGAGCCTGGGAGAAGTAAAACTTATTTTTAAAGAACCCAAAACACAAGACAGAATGGAGCTTTCAGCTTAGGGATAAAACCACCACCACTGAGAACATCATAGTATTACACATGTGTATGCACAACACAATGGATAAATCCATTATCATTAGATCGGTGTGCTGGTTCTGCTGCTTAACTGCAAGCCATTCAGCCTCTTCTGAGCTCAGCTTCACCTGTAAAATCAGGATAATACTTCCTTGCTACCAGACAAAACTGCCATAAAGAGCTAAAAAAATAGTTCATGTAACATCTGAAAAACATAACACACTATACGATATGTAACATACTATACAATATGTAACATGAACATAATATATTTAAATAAATTCCCATTTAAATGGCTAAATAAAAAATTAGTAGTTTTCTTAATAGCAAAAAAATAAATTACATGATAGTGCTGATCCCCTCCCCCAAAACGCCAGGGTTTTTTAAAAACTATTAACAAGAGGGGCACCTGGGTGGCTCAGTCGGTTGGGCGTCCGACTTCGGCTCAGGTCATGATCTCGTGGTCTGTGAGTTCAAGCCCCGTATCAGGCTCTGGGCTGACAGCTCAGAGCCTGGAGCCTGTTTCGGATTCTGTGTCTCCCTCTCTCTCTGACCCTCCCCTGCTCATGCTCTGTCTCTCTCTGTGTCAAAAATAAATAAATGTTAAAAAAAAAAAAAAAAAACTATTAACAAGAAAGAGAGCTTTAAAGCAAGAGAAAGATTTTAGCTGCCCTTTGGAAACCAGATAGCTTATAAACATTTCTTGTAACGAAATGACATTTCAAAATGAGAAAAGATAAAATATTTTTTAAATGAATACCCATACCTAAAAATATAACATAAAATACAATATCCATTACAGATATATTATAAAGGAATATTTTTCAAACTGTAGGTCATAATCACCAGTGGATATTGAAGCCAATTCCAGCATTTTTTAAGAAAATAGGACAGAAAATATTTGAGTACCTTGCATTTAATAAAGGTAGGTATATATTTCATAGACTTTTGTTATACTTAGTATGTATTATCATAATGTATACACATACACAGTGCTGGGTCACAGTGTAAATCTATTTCTTACATGGAGTTGAGTTTTAAAAAAGTCTGAAAGTCACTAATACAAAACAGACAGATAGGTATGGGGCAATCTAGATGGCAGCTAAGGCATAAATAAGGAATGTAAAAGCAGCTAGTACTCAGAGTAACTAGGAGAAGACAAGGAAAGTAAAGAAATGTCATGTGGGACCAGACTGAAGAGGGCAGTGTTTTGTTTTGTTTTGTTTTGCTTTGTTTTAAGTCATCAAGCAGCAGTCCTTGAAATAGGGAGGGGAAGGAAAAAAAAAAAAAAAAAAAAGAGGTTAGAGTGGGAGAGAGCCAAAGCATAAGAGACTCTTAAAAACTGAGAACAAACTGAAGGTTGATGGGGGGTGGGAGGGAGGGGAGGGTGGGTGATGGGTATTGAGGGGGGCACCTTTTGGGATTAGCACGGAGTGTTGTATGGAAACCAATTTGACAATAAATTTCATATATTGAAAAAAAAAAAGAAAGAAAAAGATAACAGCATTTCTTCTAGGAATAAAAAAGGCCAATACAGGAAAAACACTCTACTGGAACTTAGGAGAATCTGCCCCCTAAAACTCTCTAAATTTAATCCTTAATTTTCACAACTGTAAAATGAGAGGACTAGAATAGAAGATAAATTTTAAGATCCTAGGGGCACCTGGATGGCTCAGTCGGTTAAGTGTCTAACCCTGATTTCTGCTCAGCTCATGATTTCATGGTTCATGAGAATGAGCCCCAAGTCGGACTCTTCACGAACAGCATGGAGCCTGCTTGGGATTCTCTCTCTCCCTCTCTCTCTCTCTGTCCCTCCCCTCCTCACACTCTATTTCTCTCAAAAATAAATAAATAAACTTAAAAAAAAATTTTAAGACCCTACTCAACATTCTCTGATTCTGGTAGAGTTTATAATAATTAAAACATGACATGAGTACTTGTTCTGTAAGTAAGACCTTTTGTATTTAATAACTACAATATTATCTTTTAATTTAAAAATTATATTACATCTTCCTAATCAAGGCTTGATGGCTACTACCACATCTGGGCATCTCTCAAATTTCCTTACTGAAAAGGTCTGGTTGGCTAGGTCAAAACTACCCTTAGGCAAACATGTCAGTATTCACCTGGAAGTAACCACGAAAAGACACAGAAGGTGCTCTGAGGGAGTTAAATAACCTCCGTATAACTTTCTTGATACCATGCCCATTTAAAAGTTTTTAAAAAAAAATTACAATAACCATTGAGATACATCTAAATTGTTAAGCTCAACTGCAATCAGTAAGAAGTATTTTATACACTCAAAGATTAATGTTCCTAAAATTTCCTTCTGTCTCCTTTCCTAGTAGGATCAACCATTTTAGTTTAATGACTTTTCTAGGTAAAGCTTCCAATTGCTTCCTTAATGTTTTCCTATTCTTTGCATTGATTTCCTGGCCTGGACTTGGCTGCCTGTCCCACTCTATGTGCTCCTTGGCTGTCTCCTCAGATTGCATGCTCCTTTCTACTGGTAAGCTCTTCTGTGGTCTGTACCCACTTCCTTATGCTTAAAGCCTGTATCTGCAAAAACAGTGGTTCCAAGCTCTCAAATAGACACACAAAATGAATTTAGTACATACAAGGGAGTTGCCCTAATTGGACATAGGGTGTATGTCATATCATGAGGTGGTGTACATAGAAAGATGTGTATTTTACCATAGATGTCATATTTGGGGCTGCCTCTGAGACTAAATGGAATCTGTTCTACTTCTAAGCAAAAGATCTCTATCTCTTTCAATTAAGGGATAAAAAATCAGAGCAGATAAATGACTAAAGCAGGACTAACTGAACAGAGGTACCATCAAAGGAATAGAAACAGATCAATGGACCAAGCCAATCAATCACTGACAACTATTTTGACTCTGAATACCTTATGTAACAGTCCTGAGAGAAAACACTAAAAAGAACTAAATCTCTACAAACACACACACACACCCAACAGCGTTTCATCATGCCATATCATTAGCACAAAGTGAGAAGAAGAGAACATAACATCTATTATCTCTTCTCTCTGTAAGTCCATATCTCTCATTGCTCTATAGACCCACATCTACTTTGCAAAACATGTTCTTCCTAATCAAATCACTCTTACTGAAATGAATGGACACATGTCAATCCAAGTGACCAACATGTAGAAACAGAGCAAACTGAAGTTATACAGAATTCATTTTTTACTGAACTTGTCTTGTGCCAATTCTCACCAACTCTGATATATCAAGTAAATTATCACGCTTTAATTTTACCACATACCCAAATAGCTGATTTTGAACTATAATCCTGAAAATGGTGTCATCTTGACTTATAAAACTCACTTTGGGTTGTTAATTAAACCACATTACTCCTATTCAGTGAGAGACCTGAATATGTTTAGGGCTGAATAAAACATGGGACCAGAAAACACACAGTGAAAATATGTGTAAGGAAGAAAGTGCAAATCTCTACAAAATAAATGTTTTAAAACATGCGCTAAGGGGTAATTGGGGAAGTGAAGATCAATTTGTGCTATAAGGTCCTGAAGTCAGCATTAAAGCTTTTAGAATCAACTATGCAAAAAGCAGGGGCGCCTGGGTGGCTCAGTCAGTTGAGCATCATATTCTTGGTATTGGGTCAGGTCATAACCTTGTGGTGGTGGGACTCAGCCCTGGGATTGAGCCCTGCATCGTCATGGAGCCTGCTTGAGATGCTCTCTCTGCCCCTCCTCTGCACACTCATGCTCCCTCTCCCCCTCCCTCTCAAAACAAATATACTTAAAAAAAAACTATGCAAAAAGCAAACACCACAGGGAAATGAAAGGCTGAGACTGGAATAAACAAACAGGAATCTGATGAAAAGAAGAAACAAACATGGCTATGTTGATGATGTCAATATCATTACTATTCGACCAAACCCATGTGGAAATTGGACAGACAATGCTGTCCAACTACAAAACCCACAATCCTGAAGGCTGAACATTAGTGACAAAATAAAACAATATAATGTCAGTCTGTACAACTAGGATTTCTAAAAATATTTTTTACATATGTATAATTACTGTATCTAAAATTTTGAAGCAATTTTGGACTTTTCTTAACACACTGAAATATATGAAAAATTCTGTGTAAAAATGCAAGTTAAGCAAAAGAAAAACTTATTGATACTGTTAGAAAGTATAATGGTAGGATAATTCAGAATAAGGGTATTTTTGATGAATAAAATTAGCACTTAGCATAAAATATATAAAACGATCAAAAATAAAGACAGGTAAAACTGAAAATATTATATGTGGAGTCTCATTCTAAAATATAACACTTTAAAGAGCTATGATATTATATCAACATAAGAGAAAGTCAACAGACCAGCAGTAAACAAAAAAATAAAGAAGGCACACACGAAATATCTAGAACCAGGTTAAAAGATACCTCTCTACAATAGAACAGTACTGATTAACCTCCACGTAAGTGCATCCCTTTCCCTCAATCAACTCACCCAACATTTTCTGCATCTTCATCACACTCAGCTTTATATTTGCAAGGTCCACACTTGGAGTGTTTTCTGTGAACTTCTGCCCCTGACCCTTCCTCTTCTGCTTAAAAAGAAAAATTAAATTTTCAACCAAAAGTTGGTTTCCTTTCCAGATAAGCTTCATGTTTTCAGCAGCCATTATCCCATTTCTGCGGAAAATGTACCTGCGCTCTTGAAAACAATCAGTTCCAAAATCTATCAATGCTTGCATCCAAAAATGTTGCCAATACTGAGTACAACATATTCTATGAGGAAAACAAGTATTGGTGCTAGCAAAATAATCCCTTAACCTATGTACGAAAGAACACTACAGGTTTTGATAATTAATTGCCTTTAAAAGAATTACCATATAACATTAAATAAGAGAGAGAGAAAATAAAACATGAGCAATAAATTTGGTACAGTGATTACCCTACCCTATGCAATGCCAGTTAACAAATAAATGATTAAATGCAATAGACTATAACCACTTGTTCCTCACATCAGTTTCATACCTGCCTTTCTTATTACATAACTAACAGGATTCAAAAAAAATATTTATCTCCAAATTTGTAAAAGGAAAGGGGTCTCTTTACAAAGGACTTGCCTCCTTTTCTGTTTGCCCACTTAGCACACCAAAAATAGCCAGAATGCAGAAGTGTGTGGATCTCCTATGATCTGGCACAAAAAACCAGTGGTTACCAGTAAGTCTCCAACTCATATCCCACATTCAAGGGATTCTACATTTCTGGGCTCAACTAGAATGAATCCTACCCTGATAATCTCAAACTGGGCAGGGAGATCTGTTCTGAAGCCAATTTAGGGATTACAGTTTACTCAAAGGATCTCTCATTCTGGTTTAGGAAACAACACCTTCTTCAGGGGGTGTCTATCAGTAAAGAAGGCATTACAAGGCAAGTCCAAAAACCTAATATACCTATTTGGTAATACTTCCAAACTTTCCATTTTTAGTGTCTGCATGCACTTTAAGTAGAAATCTTTCCCAAATTCTCATGAACACTCCCAGATTCCAGGGATCATAATCCTATTATTTCCGAGGCTTCAGAAACATCAGGAAATTGTATGGCCACCACAAGCTCACTTAAGTTTGTACGCTAATCTGAGCAAACGACTTAGCCTTTCTAAACTCATACTCCCTGAAAAGAAATAGTCAACCTACATTCTCAGAGCAAGACATCTAGTATTTACATAACATAAAAAAAATCATGACATCAACTTCCACTTCTTTAGTGTGGGAACATGACTGTTTCCTTACTGAATATCTGACCACAAAGACTAGACTACATGATCTCTCTTAAAATCCTTTCCAGCTCTAAGATCTAGAATTGATGGTCTGATCCTTCACATGTGATCATGAAGCTTCTGCTTGAACATGTCCCTTTAAATCACATTCTATTGTAGGATAACTTTAATCTTTTTTTTTTTTTTCCCCTGAAACTTTCATCCCCAAATTTCTTCCTCAGGATGGTTCTTCTATTCTCTAAGTGACCTTTGAAGTGCCTTCCAACTCTGATATTTTAGGATTCTATGAAATGTGGAAATCTGGAATAAGGTTTCAGATAGTATTGAAAGGATCATAACTGTAGTTTTCATTTGTATGAGTGTGAATTTTACTAGAGTAAGTTTTCTTTCAGTGTAGGTATCCCCACAGTACCTCCTGCATTACTTTGCATACAGTAGACACTCACTAAGTCCTACAGCTTCATTAGACTATGAAATAAATGAGTCATTCTTAATTATGACAATTTAAACTGTTGCTATACACTATTACCAGATACTACTTTTTTAAACAGCAGAAATAATTTATATATTTGTAAAATAAAATCAAAAACATACACAGGAGAATTTTAATGGCATAAAGTCTAGATTCCACTACAATTATCCTGTAAGCCTTCTCTTTGCCATGCAAAATTCGCTCCAGAGTTTTACAACCCAGCACCTTGAAAATTCCTTAGGAGCAAAAATTTGTAAGCAAGGGGTGGGAGAGTTACAAATACTCTGGTCCAACCCAAAATCACTTGTGTGGATGATCCCAAGGAGAAGGCACTTTGGTGCAATCTCAATTTAACAGGAGCTACATTTCCGCTTTGTTTGTCAACAAAGCTTTAGTGAGACATAATTGTATGAAACAATATGCCTAGGGCTAAAAGGGACAGAAGGGTTGGGTGTAATGGCTAAAGGTTTCTTTCTGGAGTAACGAAAATGTTCTAAAATGGACTGTGGTGATGATGAATGCACAACTCTGTACTATACTAAAAGCAACCGAATGGCACACTTTAAATGAGCAAATTGTACACTGTGTGAATTTTAACTCAATAAAGCTGTAAAAATCAGAAAATGACAGAAAACAAATGTCCTTTAAGGGGTACTTGAAACTTACCTCCTTCTCCAGATCCAGAGCCATTATCTAAGAAGAAAAACAAACAGTGAATAGAAATACTTTCACTGGAAATGTCATCTTATCCAATAGTAAAATTTCTCATCAAAAATCAAACTGCAACAGCAATTCTCATTTTTTGATATCAAACCATTTATTCTTATGTACCTATTCCATGTTTTTCCCCAAATGTTAATTCCCTGGACACACAATCATCTATAACTCATACATCTTTGTAGCATATTCAGGAAGTATCCAGGTGCCCTGCACCGAGTAAAGACGAATAAATACTGTAAAATAAATGGCTATATAAAAATAATTTTAATTAACTCACCTAAAAGGTAAAAAAAGAAAAAATTTAATTTTGTAAAAGCTTAAGAGGAATAATGAATAAGTTGCTTTTATTAGAAAGGGAGGAAAAGAGCTTTGGGTCTTGCTCCAAAAATCTTAATGAAATCCGTGGATAAAGGCCAAAAGCCAAAAGGTAAGAAAAAGCCTCAAGGCTTAAAAGGAAAGAACTTCTGAGCTGAGGTTTTCATATTACTAATGAAATTAGCTTCCTCTAGGAAACCTCACCAGAAGGACTCACACCAAGGTGTAGGTGGGACACTTGTTACTAGTGAAATTAAAAAGCCTCCTTCAAAGTTACCAGCAAAAAGTCGGCCTAAAATGTAATTAATATAAAATGCTTATTTTATAAATCCTAAAAAGGCCAACATATGATGCAGAGCATGTTGAAGAAAGGGTAGTGCTATAATATCATCAGCACGATGCAGTAAAAAAGCAGAGATGGCAAAAGAGCTTGGCACACTTTATCCAGCACTTTCAGGGGTTGGGGGGGGAGACACATCCTCAGGAACCCGCTCCAGTTCTTCAAATGGTTCCCCAGAGTGGGAGATAACAGCCTTCACAATATTGTCCCTTTCCCTTTGATCTCCTTCAGACAATAATCAAATTCTCAAACATAGTGGAAATAGGAGGAACCGGAACAATACATGTTTTTTGTAATATCCACTGCAAAATCTTCAAGGGATTTTATAAAGTCTAAAACTGTGTTCGATTCTGATTAACCAACCATAAATAATTAGATCTGAGTACACAAAGGAAAAGAAAAAGAGTAGAAGAGCAGAAAAAAGACAAAGAAGGGAACTCAATTAAAAAATTGTTCTATGACCAAACTTTTTTTTAGAAAAACACTCCTTTTTGGGGCGCCTGGGGGGGCTCAGTCGGTTTAAGCGTCTGACTTCGGCTCAGGTCATGATCTTATGGTCCGTGAGTCAGAGACCCACGTCAGGCTCTGTGCTGACAGCTCAGAACCTGGAGCCTGCTTCAGATTCTGTGTCTCCCTCTCTCTCTGCCCCTCCCCCGCTCATGCTCTGTCTCACTCTCAAAAATGAATAAATGTTAACAACAAAAAAATTCTTTTTTGAAAAAATTTTAAAAAAAAAGGAAAACACTCCTTTTTTCCTTCCATTCTACATACATTGACTGGGTACATATCATGTGGTAGGCAACATAGTAAATGGTAGGAATAAATTGAATAAGATAGCCCCAGTGCATGAGATGCTCTCAATCTGTTTTCAACCCATGCTAAATTTTAATGAATATAATACCTCAAACTTTCCTTTACTGTCCTTTAGAATTCTGAAATAGGAGCACCTGGGTGGCTCAGTTGGTTGAGCATCCAACTTCGGCTCAGGTCCTAACCTGGTGGTACGTAAATTCGAGCTCTATATCGGGATCACTGCTGTCAGCACAGAGTCCACCTTGGATGCTCTGTACCCCTCTCTGCCCCTCCCTGCTTGCGCTCTCTCAAAAATAAATAAACAAACATTAAAAAATAAAATAAATAAATAAAATAAAGTAAGATAAAAACTCTGAAATATTGTGACTACTCTGATAATGAGTTGAGTTCTTCTTGTAGATTGTATTTTCATTGTTCATATGCCTTTCCCCATCCACACAACTCCACCCAAACCCTGGGACTATAATATACCTCCCCAGATAGGGCATCCTGCCCTCCTGTTGAGAAGCAACTGATCCAGCTGAAGACAGATGTGTCAGATAAATGAAATACAGTATGATATATACATAGAGATATGCACAAAGTGTGAAAAAAACTCTGTCAGGAGATGCCACAGGAGAAAAATTTCACAGAGGAAAAAAGGCTAAAGCTCTAAGTAAGCATTTTGCAAGTAAACAAAAGACTTATTTCTAGCAATGTCCCACCAAGCGTCTAACAAGATCAATACAGCACCTTACAGCTCAGCTTATTCAATCCTCATTTAACAATCCCAAGAGATGGTATCCATTTAACACTTTAAATAACTGGGGCTCAGAGTAACTAAGTGACTTGTCCAAGGTCATATAGTAAATAAGTAAACAAGAGCTGGAGGGGGGTGTCCTGGGTGGCTCAGTCAGTTAAGCATCTGACTTCAGCTCAGGTCATGATCTCCTAGTTTGTGAGTTCAAGCCCAACGTTGGGCTCTGAGTGACAGCTCAGAGCCTGGAGCTTGCTTCAGATTCTGTCTCTGTGTCTCTGTGCCCCTCCCCTGCCCATGCACACTCTCTCTCTCTTTCTCTCTCTCTCTCAAATATAAACATAAAAAATTTTTTTAATAAAAAATAAGTAAGAGCTGGAGTTAAAATTAGGTCTTTCAACCCCAGTGCAGTGCTCTTTCCAATCTACCACCCTGATTCTAATGTTTACCATTCACTGCCTATCAAAGCACTTTGTGTCTTAACACATGCTCCTCATAAGAGACACATAATTAATTTGGGATTGTAAAGAGCTCCATATTCTTTTTTACTTTTTTTTTTTTTTTTTACATTTTATTTATTTTTGAGAGCGAGAGAGAGAGAGACAGAGTGCAAGAGGTGGAGGAACAGAGAGTATGGGAGACACAGAATCCGAAGCAGGCTCCAGGCTCTGAGCTGTCAACACAGAGTTTGACATGGGGCTCAAACTCACAAACCGTTGGATCATGACCTGAGCCGAAGTCGGACACTTAACCGACTGAGCCACCCAGGTGCCCCTCTTTTTTAGTTTCTAAACCAAGTCTGTGAAACACAATGTACTTAGAGAAGTATACAAGAATCACAACAAATGATAGTCTATTGGCCTGAGAACATAATCGTTTCACGAAGCACATCATTATTTGATGTAGGGAAAAGAATTTGGTATTGTCCAAAGAAAGGCCTGGTCTTTGCCCACAGCTTTTTTGTATTTTCTTTTTAATTTTTTTAAATGTTTACTTATTTTTGAGAGAGAGAGAAACAGAGCGCAAGCCAGGGAGAGGGAGAAAGAGAGAGAGACACAGAATCCAAAGCTGAGCTGTCACCACAGAGCCCCGAGAGCCATGAATGAGATCATGACCTGAGCCAAAGTCAGAGGCTTAACCGACTGAGCCACCCAGGCACCCCTGCCCTCAGCTTCTTTAAAGTAATCTACATCATACCTGCCAGAAGTGTCTCGTTTCAGGAGGGTGCTAACCACATCAGATGATAGGGTGGGGCTGGCCACACTCTATAGCCTTAGGGTAGAGGGTTGGCCAACCACAAAGACCAGCCACCTAATTTAGAGTGGGGGCTTTCAAACATATGGTATTAGTGGACCTGGAGTTTGAGATCAACCACATGGACAATGGATCATTCATGCTTATGAAATGGAGCCCCAGTAAAAATTCTGGACACAGGCACTATAAGACATAGGAAAATAAATAAATAAATAAAGTATATCATATAGGAAGTGTCTACACCTATACTGCTAACCTTCATACGATAATTCTAATTACAACACTTCACTTGCATCCCTGTCCCCAAATACAAATGCAAGTAAGAAACTTACATTAGTGCCTTCCAAAATTAACCACTACTGATTCAGGAAGGAAAAGAGAAATAAATACAAAAAACCTGGGGGAAGATAGGTGACAAGGATTGGCAGACAGAATAGAGAAGATATAAAAAGAGACAAGCTTGGAAAGAGACACATCCTGGGATGCCACTAATGACTTTCTATAAATATTCTCCACCCCTTTCCCCTGCCATGAAAATATAACCCAACAAAATGGATCCCATGTAATTTCCACCCCAAATCTCGTTCTAATATTCAAACCATAAGGCAAAAGGCAGGCAAAGACCCCACGAAATTTCACCACCTGGGGTTAAAAAGCAACAACACGAGGGGTGCTTGGGTGGCTCAGTCGGTTAAGCATCTGACTTCGGCTCAGGTCATGATCTCACAGTTCATTAGTTTGAGCCCTGCATCAGGCTCTGTGCTGACAGTTCAGAGCCCGGAGCCTACTTCAGATTCTGTGTCTCCCTCTCTCTCTCCCCCTCCCCTGCTCACATTATCTCTCTCTATCTCTCTCTCTCTCTCTTGCAAAAATAAACAAACATTAAAAAACAAATTTAAAGCACCGACATGAAATGCAGACAAAAAAGAGCCCCTCCACTCCCCAAACAACTAATCCATAGAGCAGTTCTGGGAATACATCTCTGACTGGAAATTGCCTTTTAGAAACTATGATGGAATCATCTCTAACATTTATTCAGAAGAGTATCACACATACCAGAGTAGCATGGTCCTCTTGCTACTACGGTTATCTCTTTCTGGTGCTTACAAGCAGCCCTTCTGAGAAAGCATTCATTTTGATAAGTGTCCCCATTTGATCCACAGACAGGAATGTAATTTGTATGGCACTGCAAAAGAAACAAAAATAAACTTTCAAAACTAAGCAGGAATATTAATAGTTCACTTCATATTTATGAATGTAATACCATAGTACTGTGACATACTTCTACAGAATACTTTGTTCTTTTGTTTGGTTTAAATAAAAGAGAGTTATACCATTTTCTCACACCTTTTTTCACATTTATAATGAAAATAACTATCAACTATCCATAAAGATAAGAAAATCCCTGTGCTATCTAACGCATTTGCTTGCTATAAAAATCCAATGAGGTAAGAGAGAAATTCTTGGCTATGTTTATAATAAGCTAATAAGCACTAATTATATAATGTCATTTTATTAAAATCAAAATTCATTTATTCAATACCACCGGAATGCAAAGTCCCAAGATAAATGCTATAGAAAACACAAAGAAATACATGATCTCTGGATCTACCATCCACTATAGGCTAGTATCATTGCCATTTCCTCCACCTAATGCATCTACCTAATAAAGTTGTTGTGAAGATTAAATAAGAGAAATCCATCTTTAGCACTTATATCTGGCCATGGTAAATTCTCAGTAAATATTAGCTGGTTTTGCTATGCCTTCATCACTTCTGAGTCTTACGTAGTTGCCCACGGTCATAGCTAGTAAGTGGGAGACCCACGATTTCTCACAAGTGATGTATTCTAACCACTACACAGTTGAGTTATTCAGCAGGGTGTTACCATGTGTCATTTGGTGGTAGTGAACAGGGAGCTTAAAATCGTGCCTGAAATTCAACCTAACAAGCACATACCTAGGAGTGAGCATGAGATAGAAGGAGAAGACCTGCTGTTCTTTGGTCAGTCTGTTTCCAGGGGTCTCTCTTAGGAGCCTCTCATTATGCTCTAGGCAAATGAAGGGATTTGGCGATTTTAACAACATGCAACTTCTGACGTGGGCACTGACTCTAACCTAAGGTCCGCCTCCTCCATACTGCCACCCTTGCTGGGTGAAACAATTCTCCCTATACCTTCTATTTAGCTAGAAGAATGTAATTTGAAGTAGTTTAGAAAGGTGCGGAGTGTACAACTCTGAGCCACATCCATTCAAGCATGTATTGTGTGCCTACTGCATGTCAAGAACTTTGCTGAATATAATAAGTAAGAAAATAGCAACAAGATTGTGATGGTCAATATTATGTGTCAACCTGACTAGGCCCCAGGGTGCCCAGATTAAACATTATCTCTGGATGCTCTCTGAGGGTGTTTCTTTTTTTTTTTTTTTTTTTTTTTTTTTTTTTTTTTTCAACGTTTTTTATTTATTTTTGGGACAGAGAGAGACAGAGCTTGAACGGGGGAGGGGCAGAGAGAGAGGGAGACACAGAATCGGAAACAGGCTCCAGGCTCCGAGCCATCGGCCCAGAGCCTGACGCGGGGCTCGAACTCACGGACCGCGAGATCGTGACCTGGCTGAAGTCGGACGCTTAACCGACTGCGCCACCCAGGCGCCCCCTTTTTTTTTTTTTTTTAACGTTTATTTATTTTTGAGACAGAGAGAGACACAGCATGAACGGGGGAGGGGCAGAGAGAGAGGGAGACACAGAATCGGAAGCAAGCTCCAGGCTCTGAGCCATCAGCCCAGAGCCCGACGCGGGGCTCAAACTCGCGGACCGCGAGATCATGACCTGAGCTGAAGTCGGACGCTTAACCGACTGAGCCACCCAGGCGCCCCTCTGAGGGTGTTTCTGATTGAATTTCCATTAGAATCAACTTACTAAGTGCCCTCCCCAATGTTGGTGGGATCATCCAATCGATCTGAGGGCCTGAATAGAACAAAAAACTAGAGGAAAGGAGAACTGGGTCTCCCTGCCTGACTGCTGGATTTGGGACAAGGCTATTCTCCTGGTTTTCAGGACTTCAGTCTTAGACTGGGACTTACATCTTCATCTCCCCGGATTCTCAGGCCTTCAGACTTGGACTGGAACTACACTATCAGCTTTCCTGGACATCCAACTTGCAGACAACAGATCACGTGACTTGTCAGCCTCCATAATCAAGCAAACCAATTCCTTAAAATATATCGTCCCCTCCCTTTTCCCCTCATTCTATGTGTGTGTATTTCCTATTGGTTCTGTTTCTCTGGAGAACTCTAATACAAAGATCTAATAAGAGGGCATGCAACACCTAGCAATAGCAGACATTGATAAATTCAGGAAAAAAAAAAAGTCTGGAGTACTCCAGGGAGAAGGAAAAGGACAAAGAGGAAAAAAGAAAATAGGAAAGTCGTAGGCACTCCTCTTTGGATATAATCCATGTATTCATAGAAAGATGCAATACTGATCATTTTTCTTGGTACAAAATAAAAGTAGCTTTGTGTATATGTCACAAGATATAATAGCTCTTACTAGCAGACTGAAAAAAAACAATTTTAGACTTTATTTAAAATCCTGTTATTATCTGTTAAAATGTATTTAAATTATAAGCCAGAAATTATAATATGGTTAATAAACAATATTAACACTAAAAGCATGCTGAATCATAAGCAAGTTTTTTAAATGAATTGAAAGATACTGCTAAAGAAACCAGCAAATAAGTGTTTAATGGACATAGGAGGTGATTTTTCTTCAACTGGCAATCACCTAGGTCTAAACTGAATGGATTTATAAATTATAAGAAGGCAGAATAGTCAAAGGAAGGTTTGTTCAGCAGCAGGATCAAATCATGCTGTAAGCCCTGAGGCAGTTTGCTCCTACAGGACAAGCAACTTGTCTTTAAACATCTTTATATCCTCAGCATCTGGCACCAAGCACAAAGCAAGCCTTGGATAAAGGCTTGGATAAATATCTAGTGATCTCAACTCCTAACTTTTATTTCTCTTTCTTGCTTTGCCACCAGGTAAGAATGCAAAGGATTCAGACAGATCATACAAGGATTTTCTAGCTGTCCAAATATGTGACAAAGGTCAAAGAGGCTATTTCTTTATAATCTTAAAGTTGCAAGGAAAGACTTTCAATTAATGAAAAGAAGAATCATGAAGACAAAAATAAAATATGATACAAAAATTTAAACTTCTTTATATCACACACGTATAATATATATATTAACATGAATTTAAATTTAAAAAATTATTTATATTAAAAATTATAAACAAAATGAAAATGACACTAGAATAACTTCTTCAAAACTTTTGTACTCTCAATTAAAAAGGAACACTCTAAGGTAAATACTACTGAGGGGTTTAAAACTTAAAAGAGAAACTAAAATACCTACAATTGACCCTTAAACAACATAGGTGTTAGGGGTACCAATCCCCCAGACATCAAAAACCCATGCATAACTTTTGACACCCCAAAATCTTAGCTACTAATAACCTGCTATTGACAAGAAGCCTTACCAATAACATAAACAATTAACACATATTTGGTATGTTACATGTATTATATATTGTACTTTTACAATGAAGTAGGCTAGAGAAAAGAAAATGCTATGAAAAAAAAATCACATAAAAGAGAAAATACATTTACAGGACTGTACTATAAAAAATCCATGTATAAGTGGACCCACACAGGTCAAGCCTGTGTTGTTCAAGGGTCAATCGCATATGCCTATAGAATGTACAATATTTCTAGAAGGAAATACCAGTAACAGATGTTGCCTTTAAGAAGAGCAATTGAGGGGCGCCTGGGTGGCTCGGTCGGTTGAGCGTCCAACTTCAGCTCAGGTCACGATCTCACAGTTCGTGAGCTCGAGCCCCGCGTCGGGCTCTGGGCTGATGGCTCAGAGCCCGGAGCCTGCTTCCGATTCTGTGTCTCCCTCTCTCTCTGCCCCTCCCCCGTTCATGCTCTGTCTCTCTCTGTCTCAAAAATAAATAAACATTAAAAAAAAAATTAAAAACAAAAAAAAAAAAAGAAGAGCAATTGAGGGGCGCCTGGGTGGCTCAGTCGGTTGAGCATCCGACTTTGGCTCAGGTCATGATCTCACAGTCTGTGAGTTCGAGCCCTGCATCGGGCTCTGTGCTGATGGCTCAGAGCCTGGAGCCTGCTTCCGATTCTGTGTCTCCCTCTCTCTCTGCCCCTTCCCTGCTCATGCTCTGTCTCTCTCTGTCTCAAAAATAAATAAATAAATAAATAAATAAATAAATAAATAAATAAAGAAGAGCAATTGGTAGTCTGGAGTGAAAGACATTTTTCATTGTATTATACATCTTCTTATATAATGTTCAAGTTGTTGTCAATCCTTCAATGTATGTAAATGGGCATACATTACTCTTTTAAAAAACATAAAAACGGTACCTATATCACAGGTTCTCATGGGAGTTTATGAGTTATAGAGGCTTTTATATATATATGGATATCTATATATACATATATATATATACACACACACACATGTATATATATATATATATCCATATGTATATACACATTTAGAACTATTAATGGATAATGCTCAGCATAGTAAGCAATATATAAGTACTCAAATAGTATACTATATATAGAGTATGCATATGTCTTCACATATCAACACAAAGAGAAAAGAAAATACTCCAAAAAATGGGCAAAGAATATGAAATTTAAATTCACAAAAAAATGGTCAATAAACACATGGCAAATTTTCAATTTCTCTAACAATCAAATGAAAATTTAAAAAAAAATTCTTTTTGGCCATACAGATTTACAATTTATTTTTTTATTTTTTTTTATTTTTTTTTATTTTTTTTTTCAACGTTTATTTATTTTTGAGACAGAGAGAGACAGAGCATGAACAGGGGAGGGGCAGAGACAGAGGGAGACACAGAATCTGAAACAGGCTGCAGGCTCTGAGCGGTCAGCACAGAGCCCGACGTGGGGCTCGAACTCACGGGCCGTGAGATCATGACCTGAGCCGAAGTCCCGAAGTCGGTTAACCGACTAAGCCACCCAGGCGCCCCCAGATTTACAATTTAAAAGGACTGAAGGGTGACTGGTGGCTCAGTTAGTTGAGAGTCCAACTCTTGGGTTTAGCTCAGGTCATGATCTTGCAGTTCATGAGATCTGTACTTTCAGCGCAGAACCTGCTTGGAATTCCCTCTCTCCCTTTCTCTCTACTTCTCCTCTCATGATCACTCTCTCAAAATAAGTAAACAGTAAAATAAAAAAAATTTTTAAAGGATTGACAAAACCCATTACCAAGAGGCTAAGAGGAAACCAGCAGTCAAATGTACTGTTATTGATGAGACTGTTATCTGTACATAAGCATCCACTGGCTCAACAATTCCACATCAAGGAATTTAACCTAAAGAAATAGAAGACAGCTGGAAGAGGGAACAGCTTCAGTCTTCCCAATACAGGAGTGGCTAAAACACCAGTAAGAAACCTCCAATCTTTCTGGCTCAATGAACAAAAGAATAGCGTTCAGGGCAATCAGAGCCACTAAAAAGAGAGAAACCCAGAAAGGAAAGAGTCAGAAGGGCCTTCCAGATTCTGTATATAAACTCAGACCAAATTTCTGGCTGACTCCCAAACCACTCATGAGGCAGATTCTAAGTAGCCCAGGCAAAGACTAAAAGAAATGAACTGATATTTGTGTTGCTTCCCACAACAGGGAAGAGAATGTGCAGTTTGAGTTCAGCCAACTTAATTGCTTCCAAGTGACAGTACTCTTCAGAGGAACATAACAAAATTCAAACACTCTAAAACATATCATTCACAATGTGTACAATAAATTCAAAATTACT
This sequence comes from Neofelis nebulosa, assembly GCF_028018385.1. NCBI lineage: Eukaryota > Metazoa > Chordata > Mammalia > Carnivora > Felidae > Neofelis > Neofelis nebulosa. The sequence continues at coordinate 32,166,989 of NC_080793.1, forward strand.
CTAATACAAAGAAAAAGGAAAACACAATCCATTTTCAAATGAAAAGACAATCTGATCCCTGAGATGTCCCAGATGCTGAAATTAGCAAAGATTTTGAAGCAGCAATAGGATCTAAGCTAGAGGAAAATATGCTTGTGATGAATGAAAAGACAGGAAATCTCAGTCAAGAAATCAAAACTATAAATTCTAGAAATAAAATATCTGAAAATAAAAACTCACTGGATGTACTGAATGGAGAAGAGAAGAAAAGATTAGGGAATCTGAAGGCAGATCATAAAAAATTATCTAAGGTGAAGAACAGAAAGAGGTGAAAGTTCATGAGGGCTTAGTAACACTATATACACCAATACCTTCTTTTAAGGAAAGAAGCCCACTTTAGTTGCTATCCCTTTCAAGAATGGTTAGGGAGCAGGCAGGGAAGCCAAACATAACACACTGAAGAGAACATTCATTGCATGAGTAACCAGGTAGGTGCGGGCACAAGGTCAGCTAAACCACATCAAAGATAGCTACTGTGAATAAATAGTGCATTATAAAGTCCCTTTGACTATGAAGGGTCTGTGTAGCTGGACAATAGTATATCTCCCTCCCTACTCTTCCTCCAATAGTTTAAAGTTTTCAGAGAATTCATATGCAGCCTCTCTGATTTTGATTCTCATTACAGTATCATAAAAAAGGGTAGAAAACATAAAAAAGGGTAGAAAAAAGGTAGAAAACATCTCTTTTCAGATGGAACATATAGGAACTTGCTGAGGTTATAGGGTTACTGGAAATACTGACTGTCCTATGCTTTTGTCTCTAATCTCTGCACCCTTTCCTTCCTTTAAAATCCAAAATGATGGGTCCAATTAGAATAAAATGATAGGTGAAAAAAATTCCAGTTTGCCTTTGTTTCATCTCAAATCCTAAATCAGGCACCATCTTCTGAGCAACTTTTTGAAGCCAGATTATAATTTAATCCCAGCAAATAAAAAGAATTGAATGTAACAGCCTTTGCATTCCTTCTTTTTAGCTTTTTTTTAGACAACACAATCACAACCTAAAAGAGCATCTGAAAAGCAAAGATGTTAGTCTGAGGTTCCTCTGTCTAGTTTACCTCTAACCCTGACCTACCCTGAGGCACTGAGTCAGCCATGTTCTTTGGCATAAAGAGATGAGACAGTAGCAAATAAAAATGGAAGGGAAGAGCATAACATATAAAGAAGCTGAATCACTATGTTGTACACCTGAAACTAACGTAACACTGTGGGTCAACTACACTCAAATTAAAAAAAAAAAAATTTAATGGAAAGCAAAAAACCTAGAAAGAGAAGGAAAGGGGGAAAATTGCCAACGTTTTAAATAAGAAACTCATTTCTTTTCAGTGACAAGTAGAACTTACATTTGAATAGAACTTTTAATATTTTTTCAAAGCATCTTCACATCTATTATTGCCAGTCTGCCCTCTTAACTCAAAGAAAGAAGCAAAGAATGTACAAATAATAGTATTTCATCTGACAAAAAAATCAGTGGGCTGGGAAGTCCAACTTCTTTATGGGATTCAAGGTGCTTTAAGCTTTTTAATTTGAAAAATGTAGAATGATAAAATGTTAAAAATGTAAAGTTCTTCAAAATAGGATTGGTTTCCTCACCTGAAACTGACATGCACATTTCAAACCATCTCCATCTTCTTTACAGACTCCTCCATATTTACATGACGATTCATCACAAACTCTTACATCAGACTCCCTCACATTTAATTCTGAAAAAGAGAAAAAAATGTTTCATATGTCTTTTTGTATCCAAATGTCCATATATAAAAGAAAAAAAACCTTAAAATGTGTTCATCGTCTCATTCACAGTGTAACAAGACATAACATACGAAAAGCAAGGACACAAAATGTTCAAAATTCCCCAAAGAGAACCTTGCATAATAATATGCCTAATAAGCAACCCAAACCAAAATAAAACTCAAAATTTCAGGATTTCACAGAATTCCCAAAGGTAAATCTCAGAATTTTTCTAGTTGGCTACCAACAGCTAAGACAGTTTTCTTACCATTATCTTAATATCTTAGATTATTTTTTAATAGGTTTTTAAAAACTAATCTCTACACCCAATGTGGGGCTTAAACTCATGACCCCCAGATCAAGAGTAGCATGCCCTAACGGCTAAGCCAGCCAGGCACTCCCTTAGATCATTTTTCCAGTGATTAAGTTACTTTTAAGGAGAATAAGAATAATTAGAAGAAATCTTAATGCTTTTGGTATCTAAATAAATTTCAGGTGAACATAATTCATTCTAGACCAACTAATTTAATTAGAAAAGAATTCTAAAGTAAACCTGAATGTCATACAATTGATATATATGGAGCATTTATGTGCACAGAATTAAAAAGACTAAAAATCTCACTCTTAAAATTTTTTAATGACTTAATTTCACTCTACCACAGGAAGTAGCTCCAATCAACAATACTAGCATTCTGTGGCCATTTTGCTCCTGCTCCAAGACCATCGGTCTTGCTCTGGAACTATCAAATTAAGCTACCTAGAATCATATGGAAGTAAGTAAAAACCACTATAATGCAATTTTTATATTCTATTAGGAATGAGACATACAACAACAAACAACAAACAATAAAATTATAGCAACAATAACAAATAATAAATGATTATTTTGAAAACCCATTCCATTGTACAGGTAAAGAAAGAAGTCTGGGAGCAGGATGGCCTAAAGTAGCTTCTGACTCTGTCACTCAGTAACTGAGGGACCCTGGGAAGGGCACAAGGTCTCCTGAACCTCTAGATCATGATGAAGTCTTGGCAAACAGATCTCAGGGAGCATTTCTCCAGCATTCCCCCTTCCTCCATTGTTTTCTATTTCTAGATTTCAAAGCAGGACTCAGTGGACTCAGAGACACAGAGTCCAGTGTCTCTGTATCTAATGGCATCTGTCCTGGTGACATTTCATTGGATCTCTCTGCCCCGTTTGTTCTCACTGCTCTGCAATGGTGTCTTGGGTGTCCTACTCCTCGGAACTGACCCTCCAAGGAACTGGCAGTCAAGTACCTAAATACCCAAGGAGTCCACAGTACTTATCTGAATAACCACTCTCAACCAAGCACTGCACACTAGGTTAAGTATACATCTATGTAACTATAGGTTACAAAACTTTTTTCTTTTCCTTAAATGAAACTCACATGTTTAAAAAAGACATGAGCTGAAACTTGAAACAACAGGAAACTACTAGAGCTATTTTGTTGTTCTCACTGTTTCACAAGCTATTTCAGACACAGATGATCATCTTTTAACTCCTTTCACCTTGGCTGTCTGGCTATGGAGGCTCTATGTTCTTGGTTCCCCTCATCTCCCAATTTTTGCTTACTCACCCTTCTCCTCCTTGATGACTTGCATTAGTACTTGAGACTCAATCCTAAGTGTGGGGCTTGCTTTTTTTCTATATACCCTCATTCCTACTGGGAATTTGCACAAGGTGCAGCTCCAAATACACTCTAATGTACATCTTGAAACCCAAGGAAGATTAACTAAATATTAATAAAGAACCGCTTTGGAGAAGAGGATAACAATGCATAATATTTTTGTTCAATTACAGGCTTAGTCAATTTTACGGGCCATAGAAATAAAAAGAATTGTACAATTTGAGAAATAAAATTGAGTGCATTTCTCCTCCTTTTCTTTGTAGCCTTAAAGTTCACACTGGGTTCCAATACAATCAGACATATAAAACAGGGATAAAATTTTTTTGGGGGGGGGGGGTTCAAGATCATGGTCTGAGTAGCTCTGACTTGCTACTTGGGCTTGAGAATCTTTGAGGTATGTTTTACTTATTGTATTTTAAAAGTACAATGGCAGTGGGGTGCCTGGGTAGCTCAGTCAGTTGAGCATCCAACTCTTGATTTCAGCTCAGTTCATGATCCCAGGGTTGTGGGATCCAGCCCCACACCAGGTTCTACACTGAGCATGGAGCCTGTGTGAGATTCTCTTTCTCTTTTACTCTGCCCCTCTCCCCACCCACCCCACAAATAAATAAATAAAATTATACAATGGCCTCGAAATCTAGAACCTAAACAATCCCTGATACTAAGATTCACACTTCTTGGAGACTGAGGATTGTTCAAAGCATCTATTTGTTTGGGCACCTGGGTGGCTCAATCGGTTTAGTGCCCGACTTCGACTCAGGTCATGCTCTCACAGTTAGTGAGTTTGAGCCCCACGACCGGCTCTGTGCAGACAGCTGGAGCCTGGAGCCTGCTTCAGATTCTGTGTCTTCCTCTCTTTCTGCTCCTCCCCCTCTCATGCTCTGTCTCTTTCTCTCAAAAAAATAAATAAACATTAAAAAAATTTTTTTTCAAAGCATCTATTTGCATGAAAGACTAAGAAACATTTTAAGACAATAATCATCCTTACTAAAGAGAGGCAGAAAAGCTTGGTTCAATAAACAGAGCTTGAACAGGAGGAGTGTCCCGTGCACAAGATGGTGTCTATCACTTGGACTACTGAGCCCAGCCCCAAGAACTCAACATAACAGAGGAGCTACAGTGAGAAACTAAATAGCAGCTTTCGCTAAAAGCTCTGAAACAACAAGGTATAAAGAGTTCTGCTTTGATGTCCACACAACAAGACAGAATAGCGGGGGGAGAAAAGAGGCTGGGACACCTCAAAAGCCCCAGCATCAGCACCACACCTGGCAGGATGGCACAAAGCCAAGGAGATAATCAGGCACAGAGATACACCTCTGATATCTAGGGGCAGCAAACATGGCAGGAAGAAAAAGATGTGCCATGTGGCAGTGGCCAGAATACATTAGTGAGCCCACATGAAACACCCTTTGGTGATTCCAAGAATAAACCTGGAGGGAGAGCAATCTGGGTAAGCTAGAGGTTCCACATTAATAGGTGAGGGCAAAAGTCATGAAATTCTGATTACACTGGCTATTAGTCATGTTTCATTTTATGCCTACCCTGTTATTAAATTCATGATATTTTTGTGTGTATTAATGCGTTAAATGTGATTATTTAGTTGATCAGGAAACAAGTATCTACTATATATCTAATACTATGCTAAGAAATTGGGGCACACAGAAAAATATTAACAGGGAGCCTGTGATCTTGCTAACATGGAACAATTACTAATGCGTTCAATATAGTCCATAAGGAGAAAATGCTGTTGTACAGGCTATAATTGCTCTAGGAGTTTCAAGAAGGAGATAAAGGGCCGCCTGACTGGCTCAGTCAGAAGAGCATCTAACTCTTCATATCGGGGTTTTGAGTTCAAGCCTCACATGGGGTATAGAGATCACTTAAATAAAAATATAAAAAACTTCTACAAAAAGAAGTGGATAAAAATGGATTTGAGGCAGAGGATGCAAGGTCAAAGATGTCAAGACTTGCACTGGCTTTGAAAAATTAGTAAGACTTTTTTGCTGATTATAAAACACAGGATTTAGGGGCGCCTGGGTGGCTCAGTCGGTTAGGCGTCCGACTTCGGCTCAAGTCACGATCTCGCGGTCCGTGAGTTCGAGCCCCGCATCGACGTGACTGCTCAGAGCCTGGAGCCTGTTTCAGATTCTGTGTCTCCCTTTCTCTCTGACCCTCCCCCGTTCATGCTCTGTCTCAAAAATAAATAAACGTTAAAAAAAAAAAATTAAAAAAAAAAAACAAACACAGGATTTAAAAAAAACAAACAAACAGGGGTACCTGCGTGGCTCAGTCAGTTAAGCATCTGATTTCAGTTCAGGTCATGAGCTTGTGGTTCATGAGTTTGAGCCCTGCATTGGGCTCTGTGCTGACAGTGCAGAGCCTGCTTGGGATATTCTCATTCTCTCTCTCTCTCTCTCTCTCTCCCCCCCCCCACTTTCTTTCTGTCCCTCCCCCACTAGTGTGTGCACTCTCTCTCTCTCTCTCAAGATAAATAAATAAACTTAAAAAAAAAAAACAATACAGGATCATTACACAGAATTTAGAAACAACATTTAAAAATAAAGAATGTTTTTGGGGCACCTAGGTGGCTCAGTCAATTGAGCATCTGACTTAGGCTCAGGTCATGATCTTGCATTTTGTGAGTTCGAGCCCCATGTCAGGCTCTGTGCTGACAGCTCGGAGCCTGGAGCCTCCTGCGGATTCTGTGTCTCCCTCTCTCTCTCTGCCCTTCCCCCACTTGCACTCTGTGTGTCTCTCTCTCCATCTCCATGTTTTAAAATAAACATTTAAAAAAAAATTTTTTTAATAAATAATGTTTTAATTGCCCACACCATACAATACTGAAAGAGAATGTTCTTATCTAGGAAAACAATATAAGTGAAAGGAGAGACACAAATAAATAAACCGTACACATAAATATGAATACCAGTGGTTCACAAACCATGGTCCTTATGAAAACTGCTCTCTTAGATTACATTGTACCTTAAATATACATTTAATGTACATTAAAATCAAGTAAGAGTTTCATTTTCTCATTTGCAAGGGGAAAAAAGTCAATGAAAAGAATTTTCTCATTTTAAAAGTTGTTCACATATTTCTTAAACCTTAAATATCTGAGATTACTTCCTTGATAGTTGTCAACAAAACCAATATTCCTCAAATAAATAAAGAGTATTAATAAACAAAACTCCAACAGTGTTTTATGAGAACACAAGCTCATGAATGTGCATTTTAAGTTGTTTGGTTATTGTGGCAGTCACAGCTAATTGCCTACCCTGGATCTACTCTTACTTTGTAAAAGAACCCCAACTTTGTTCAAGGAAGCAAGATGCTCAGCTAAATAATCTGTATATCCCAGACCCCCTTGCAATGTACCATAGTTCCATATGTAAGCACTGTCCCTTCCTCCTTCATTCTTCCTTTCTTTGTCCTGCCTGGAGAGTAAAACGCTTGCCTAAGATTGTAGCAGCCATCTTACATATATGATGATGAAAGCTACAAGCTAAAGATGGTAGACCAGAAGGACAGGAGCAAGAGTGTGGAAAGAAAGAATTATAAAATCACCACACCTCCCCTGGATTTCACCCATCCAGACTTACTGTCATAGGAAATAAACACATAAATAAATAAAGCCCTTATCATTTAAGCCACCATTGGTCAGGTCACTGATACATGTAGTAAAACATAATCCTGACATAATGACTGCATATAAATTTAATTAAGATAGATATTTCTAAGCCAAAATCTTAAATAATTTGGTGGTACATTCCAGTCCACATGATAAAATTAATTTATCATGAACATGACTTCCTGCTATTCCAATTTCTATCACAAATTTGAGAACCAATGCCTTAGCTCAAACTCAGTACAGAAGGAATTCTATTTTGGGATCATCTTCTGAATGTTACTTCTTTTCAAGTATTCTGTACAATACCAGGCATCAAGAGGGCACTCTACTACCTGTCAATGATGATGATGATTACACAGCTGCCTTCCTGAACCCAAAATGGAAATTCAGCAAAATAGATGAGCCATTACTAAGGCCCTCAAAAACCAATTCTCCAAACAGAAATATTTTACACAAAGAAGCACTCAGAAAAGTGGCTCAAAACAAAAATATTTTGCTCTGGTTGCAAATGTGCCCATCACACAATTCTCTAAATATAAAACTTCTCTCAGAAAAACAAAGAAAGAGGGGCGCCTGGGTGGCGCAGTCGGTTAAGCGTCCGACTTCAGCCAGGTCACGATCTCACGGTCCGTGAGTTCGAGCCCCGCGTCAGGCTCTGGGCTGATGGCTCAGAGCCTGGAGCCTGTTTCCGATTCTGTGTCTCCCTCTCTCTCTGTCCCTCCCCCGTTCATGCTCTGTGTCTCTCTGTCCCAAAAATAAATAAACGTTGGAAAAAAAAAAATTAAAAAAAAAAAAAAGAAAAAGAAAAAGAAAGAAACAAAAAGTCTGTCTCAATTTTCATTAAGATCTCAAAGCTGGGAAACCACAAACACTAGAGAAAGGAACCCTACTCACTCTGAACCTGAGCAGCCAAAATCCCCAACTTTTGGCAGCGCTAACTAGGTTCAGGTTACAGTTCAAAATGGACCCCTTAGAGGGCACCTGGGTAGCTCAGTTGGTTGAGCATCCAACTTCAGCTCAGGTCATGATCTCACAGCTCGTGGGCTTCCCGTCAGGCTCTGTGCTGACAGCTCAGAGCCTGGAGCCTGCTTCAGATTCTGTGTCTCCCCCTCTCTCTGCCCCTCCCCTGCTCATGCTCTCTCTCTCTCTGTCTCTCAAAAATAAATAAATGTAAAAAAAAAATTTTTTTTTTTTAATTTTTTTTTCCAACGTTTTTTATTTTATTTTTGGGAGAGAGAGAGACAGAGCATGAACGGGGGAGGGGCAGAGAGAGAGGGAGACAGAGAATCGGAAACAGGCTCCAGGCTCTGAGCCATCAGCTGAGAGCCTGACGCGGGGCTCGAACCCACGGACTGAGAGATCGTGACCTGGCTGAAGTCGGACACTTAACCGACTGCGCCACCCAGGCGCCCCAAAAAAAAAATTTTTTAATTAAAAAATGGACCCCCTTAGCCCTCCAGAATGATAGGACTTTTCTACCACCACTCCATTAAACAGAAGGGAATCTTATAAGATAGCTAACACCAATGGAGAGCCAAAAGTGAACAAACCTTGCAAGATGTTACAATAGAATTCAGGGCTTCTCAACCTCAGCACTACTGACATCTTGGGGAAGATAATTCTTTGATGCATGGGGCTATCCTGTTCACTGGAGGATGTTTAGCAACATTTCTGCCCTCTACCCACTAGATACCAGCAGGACTATCCCAGCTGTAACAACCAAAAATGTCTTCAGACATTATCAAATGTCCACTGGGAAGAAAATTACCATCCACTGAGAACCACTATCAAAGATGACCAAAGCCTTGATTAAAGGCTTTATGTTTCATTCTCTTCACTATAAAGAAAATTAAGTCAAATAAGCAGCAATCTCCAAGACCTCTGCACATTACCATGGGTATTTTTTTTATATTAAATATATTGTCAAATTGGTTTCCATACAACATTCAGTGCTCATCCCAACAAGTGCCCTCCTCAGTGCCCATCACCCACTTTCCGCTCTCCCCCACTCCCACCAATCCTCAGTTTGTTCCCAGTACTTAACAGTCTCTTATGGTATGCCTCCCTCCCTCTCTGTAACTTTTTTTCCCCTTCCCGTCCCCCCATAGTCTTCTGTTATGTTTCTCAGGATCTACATATGAGTGAAAACATATGGTTATCTGTCTTTCTCTGCCTGACTTATTTCACTTAGCTTAATACCCTCCAGTTTCATCCACACTGCTGCAAATGGCCAGATTTCATTCTTTCTCATTGACCATGGCTATTTTTCATTTCAATAGAGGGACCTAAATATATTGCCTCCAGGGACACCGGGTGGCTCAGTCAGTTTAGCGTCCAACTTTGGCTCAGATCATGATATCATGATTCGTGGATTCAAGCCCCGCATCCAGCTCTATGCTGTCAATGCAAAGCCCGCTTCAGATCCTCTTATCCCACTCTCCCTTGGCCCCTCCCCTGCTGCATACACTCTCTCAAAAATAAATAAAACATTAATAAAATTAAAATTTAAAAAGTGACAAATGTATGTATATTTTTAGGTTCACATAAAATGCTACACACATTTATAAATCATTTTTGTGACTCCCATCTTAAATGACTTTCTTTTTTTTTTTTTTAACTTTGATTTATTATTGAGAGACAGAGCATGAGCATGAGCATGAGCATGAGCATGGGAGGGGCAGAGAGAGAGGGAGACACAGAATCTGAAGCAGGCTCCAGGCTCTGAGCTGTCAGCACACAGCCCAACGCAGGGCTCAAACCCAGGAACTGTGAGATCATGACCTGAGCTGAAGTCGGACACTTAACCAACTGGGCCACCCAGGCGCCCCTTAAATGACTTTCTTGATTAACCAACTAACTTACAAGAATCTTAAGGCACCAGGACAAGAGGATTCCTACTATGTATAAAAATGTCCTGCCCTTAGCCATCCCACTGTGTCCTGTCTTGCTTCTTTTCTCTGAGCATTCTCATCTCACTTACACCACTTCAAGTCTTCAAACCTGCTTTTCCCCAACCTTATTGAAGCCATCTCACCTGTCACTGCCAGTCCTCAGAGCACTGCAGGGGGAACGTCCTATAATGAATGCAAAGTATTCATCAACATGTGGGAATCTTTAGTTCATCTCCAGTTAATTTCTTATTGACTCCCTACAGGACATGTTGAAACTCTTTACCTTGTTCTTCTTAAGAATAACCTCATTTCAAGGGGTTTATACACATGTCTATATGTTAACAGTGTTCGAGAAAACCTTCCCCCCCCCCCCTTTTTTTTTTTTAGAAAAACACACCAATCCAATCTGACTAGACATCCTGCTGGATGGTTTCACTCCCAAAACAAGGCAGGCATGTTCCTGACCCTGTATCCAACTGTTGATGAGAAAGTCTCTGACAAAGTCCACAATATCCACACTGAAAACAGCAGAAATATCTGTAATATTTAAATATTTAAAACACCCTGCACCAGGAAGTGGTGTGGTACAGCCATGGAATATTATAGAGCTATTTAAAAGGCTGCATATATTATGTGGCACTATGGAAATATGCTTATAAATGTCAAGTGAAAAAGCAGAAGACAACACATGGACCATAATTGTGTAAAAAACACATATAGGAAAACCCAGCCAGAAAAAAACAAAATGGTAAAGGTACTGTCTTTATACCAGTTGAGCAATAGATTATTTTCCCTTCTTTTCAAGTTTCTATATTGGTTATACTTAATAGGGGAAAAAACTCAATGTGATTCCAAACACAGCCCCAAAGAGAGGTTGCCTATATAATGGACAAAGCACTAGTTTGTATGTCAACAAGGGCCAGGTTCACATGCTAGCTCTTCACCTCTTAGAATAATAACACCTTCTCTTTCCTAGATATTATAATGATTAGATATGTACTAAAAGCAACAATGCCTAGAACAAGTAGGTAAACAACAAAAAATGTTCTGTCTTTCTTTTTCCAGACCAATCTAAGGAATACCTTTAATGACACAAATCACTGAAAATACATTTCAGGGTAAAAATCAAAGAGTAAGTTTAGTAAATGATGGCTTTTGTCCAAGCAAATAAGATGAATTAGGAATTAAACTCTCTTCAACTTGTTTATTAAATTAACCATATTATATTAGTTATCCCCTATGATAAAGATATAAGAGGGAAAATAAACTTAGTATTTCATGATACAAATCCAAAAGTAGTTTACATTAATATTAAAAAGCACTAACAGTAGAGATGACTAAAACTTCTCTAAGCTATATTTAACAAAAAAAATTTTACATATGCCACCCAATTAATTGACTCTGATATTTTTCATCCCGTTCTACACACTACTGCCAAACTACCCTTTGTTAAGCACCACTTTGAAAGTGTCAATCCTCCACCCAACACCTAAAATCATTCCCTGCTGCCTCAATTCTAAATGCCTCTGCTTCTGGCAATGATGGGAAGGACTGTCTATTGCAGGATCAGAAAGAACAAAAAAATCCAGATCTCAAGCTGGGTATTAGATACTCAGGGTCTTCCCAGCCCTACCCAGTACTAACCACAGATCCCAAACTGCAATACTCTCTCCTATTTCTTTTTCTGACTAGCTTGGCAAACTTGTGTGAGTTTTCCCTCTTGTGGATCTAAAAACTATTACATTGTAGTTATTAAAAAGAATGATGAAGAATCTCCCTATTTCCTGACATAACACAGTAAATTTTTCTTAAAGGCAGACTTTTTTAAATGTATGTCACAAACTAATTTATAATGCCTATATACAAAAATCTGAAAGGTATATACATGTAAATACAAGCCACAGTTATCACTTGGTGGAATTTGAACTTTCTTCTTTATTCTGTATTTTTCTGAATTGTCTGAGTTTCAGAATGAACTTGTATTACTTTTTAAATCAGCCAAAAGAGGGGCATCTGGGTGGCTCGGTTGGTTAAGCGTCCCGCTCTTGACCTCGGCTCAGGTCATGATCTCACTGTTGGTGAGTTTGAGCCTCACATCAGGCTCTGCGCTGACAGCATGGAGCGACAGCGTGGAGCCTGCTTAGGATTCTCTGTCTCCTTTCTCTCTGTCCCTCCCCCACTCGTACTCATGTGTGCTTGAGCGCTCACTCTCTCTCTCTCAAAATAAACTTTAAAAAAATTAATCAGATAAAACAAATATGTGCATGTAAGACTCTTGAAAAATTATGTTAAGTGAACAAAGCCAGGCACATAGGGCCACATGTTGTATGATTCCATTTATATGAGATGTCCAGGATAAGTAAATCCATACAGACACGAAGTCTCTACATGGTTGCAGAGGATGGGGGCAGAGAGGTGTTGGGGTTGACTGTTAATAGGCATGGAAATTCTTTTTGGGGTGATGGAAATGTTCTATAATTACAGAGTAGATAGTAGTGATGGTTACACAACATATTAAATATGTTGAAAACCACTGAATTGGGGCACCTGGGTGGCTCAGTCAGTTAAGCCTCCGACTTCGGCTCAGGTCATGATCCCACGGTTCATGGGTTCAAGCCCCATGTCAGGCTCTGTGCTGACAGCATGGAACCTGGAGCCTGCTTCGGATTCTGTGTCTCCCTCTTTCTCCACCTCTCCCTCATTCACAATCTGTCTCTCTCAAAAAAAAAAAAAAAAAAAAAAAAACCACTGAATTGTATACTTCAAAACAGTAAACTTTAAGTTATATGAATTATGTTTCAATAAAAAACAAAAATAATTTTTATAATCAGATAAAACAATCTTATTAAACTGTGAAAAAAAATGAAACAAACAGAAATGAACAGGGATTATAATTTGATGTTTAAGAAACGGACCCTAGGACCCACCGCCAAGATCAGTACCCTGGCTCTACACTTATCAGCTCTGTAACCTTAGTAATTTACCACTCTCTATTCTCTCATCTGTAAAATGGGGATAATAAAAGTACCTATCTCATAATGTTGGCAAAGAATTAAATACAGATACGGAAAGCACCCAAAGCAGTGCATGACACATCATAAGTGCTATACTGTTAGCTTTTTTTTGTTTGTTTTTTAATTTTTTACACCATTTCTGGAGAAGGTATGGAAAATGAGCGCTCAAACCAACTATAAGAGTGTAAATTGGGGGCACCTGGGTGGCTCAACTGGTTGAGCGTCCGACTTTGGCTCAGGTCATGATCTCATGGTTCATGGGTTCGAGGCCCGCGTGGGGCTCTGTGCTGACAGCTCAGACCCTGGAGCCTGCTACAGATTCTGTGTCTCCCTCTCTCTCTCCCTACCCTGCTTGTGTGCGCGCACGCTCTCTCTCTCTCTCTCTCTCTCTCTCTCTCAAAGGTAAACATTAAAAAAAAAATTTTTTTTAAGTGTGAATTGGTAGAACCTCTCACAGAATAATGCGGCAATAAACAATGAAGTTTTAATAATCTTTACCCTTTAACTAAACAATTCTATTTCTAGGAAATTATAACAGGGATAGAAGAAAAACATACAAAAATGAATGCATAGGTGATTGTTAACAGCAGCATTTTTTATAACAGCAAAGTAGAAAACCGCCTAAGCATCCATCTGTTGGAAATTAGTTAAATAAACTATTAATGAAATACTACGTGGCCATTAAGGTAGATACTAGAAACATATACACTGATATCCAAAGACCAAGATCCACTGTGAAGTGAAGAAAAGCAGGTTGTAAAACTATACAGAGCTATAATCCAATTTAGATTTTACAACATGTACATGTTTACATATGTATTTTAAGATTTTTGTAGGTACAATTAACACATTTCCTCCATCAAAGTTTTTTTATCAATAAATATCAATAAATAAATCTAAACACAACAATATCCCCCTCTGGCTCAATTTTCAACCACTATTCCTTAGTGTCTACAACAGTAAGTGGAATAGGCAGTAGCCAGAATCCAGGGAAGTCACCCACAAAGACAAAAATCTATAAAACAAGCTAAAAGTTGGTACTGGGGAATCTGACATTATTTTAAAAGTGCATTTAAAAAAGATTTCACAAAACTCTGCTGCATTAAGAAGAGCTCCAGACTTGGAGTTCCAATTATTTGATAAAATAACTATATGATATTGGCCAAGCACTAAATAAATCTCTCTCACAAATCTCGGTTCCCTTAAGTAAAAATGGGTATTAACAATCCCTCATTGAATTGCAAAGAGTAAATGAGATCTTTACAAAAGAGAACTGGAAACTATACAGGATACTTTTCCTCTTTAGGTGAAACAACCAAAACCAAAACTTTTTTTTTTAAACATTTTTTTAGCTTTTATTTTAGAGAAAGGCAGGGGGGTGGGGGGTGGGGGGGGGGGGAAGGGGCAGAGGGAAAGAATCTTAAGCAGGCTCCGTGCTCAGCATCACCCTGGGATCACGACCTGAGTCAAAATCACGAGTCAGATGCTCAACAGACTGAGATACCCAAGCGCTGAACCAAAACTTTAAAACGACACAATCACAACCTTAAAATTCAAAAAACTGTTGTAAAATAGTGAAGAATTAAAAACACACACACACAGGGGTACGTGGGAGGCTCAGTCGGTTAAGTGTCCAACTTCGGCTCAAATCATGATCTCACGAGTTCATGAGTTTGAGCCCTGCATTGGGTGGTCAGCACAGAGCCCGCTTTGGATCCTCTGTCCCCCTATCCCTGCACTCTCTCTCTCAAAAGTAAATTAAAAATAAAAATATTTTTTTAAAAGAAATGATAACAATTTAAAAAATAAATAATTTACAAAATTAAAAAACACACACACACAACTAGGTCTAATTGTAATTAGGAAATGCTTATGATCTGAACTTGAAGAAGGGAACAATAATGGTAAACATACAGCACCACCTAAAAAAATCCCTTAAACCACTTCAAAGAGAAAAAGTATGAAAAACCAAACACAGGACACTAAACACAGACTAAAGTGTCTTGTGAACAATGGGGAATCTAAACGTATCATTTAGGCTATAAACCGAACTGATAAAGAAATATCAGCAGTTTAGACATGGGTAGATATCTATTTAGATAATACTTGCAAAGCAGTATTAGATGAAAGCTGACCATGCAAAATAAACTGAACTTAAAAATTCGAAAAAGTGATCCGACCTGTGAACAAGATCTCCAGGTTAACATAAAAATGGCAAAGCAAATAGGGGAAATCGAGAGAAAAGTTCAAATTTTTTCTGGTATAAAATGAAACAATTTCAGTATAAACATTAAAATATTATACAGGAGAATGGCAATCATCACAGATTTCTTCTTTATATCTTTCCGTATTCCTCGTGTGTTTAACATCCAATAAATGCTGCCTTTGTAACAACAACAGCAACAAAAAAGATGGGTTTTTCTTTCTTTTTAACCATGGAAAAGAAAACTCAGAATATCTGCACAAAAATAAGAGAAATGGAGCTATGGTTGAAAACATAATACCTGTCAAAGTTTCTGAAGGCAGAAGAATGTATTAAGAACTTCAGAACCTGAAATGACTTTTCAAAAAATGATGAAACAGCTGAGCCATGAAAAATACATGACACCTGTAAAAAAGAAATATATTCAAATAGTAACAAAGGATTAACAGTAAAGCATCTAATAAACTAAAAGCAAATACTGAGGGAATTTTAAGATTCAAACAGAATTTCAAAGTGCATGAGAAGAGAATGTATGCCAACTCCTAAATGCCTCATTTATCCCATGAGAGAAGCTAATAATGGAACTAATTGTAGGAATAACGAAAATAGCTCTGTTAAAACAATGTTTCCAACAAGGAAAAAAAGGGGGAGGAGGGGGAGGAAGAGGATAAATGGGTTGACATTATCTCCCAATCCAGCTTAAAAGAAACTGAGAATTTAAAATTCCATTAAAGAAACTACATATACAGGGGAAATGAGGGATTAAAGAAATGAACTAAAAAGAAAATGGTAGGGTATAATAAAAAAAGACAGTAACAAGTATTGAGCAGGATATGGAGAAACTGGAACCCTCACACATTGCTGGAGAAAATGTAAAACGGCACAGCCACTATGGAAAACAATTTGTCAGGTCCTCAAATGTTCAACATAGGGTTTACCAAATGACCCAGCAATTCTACTCCTAGTTATAAACCCAAGAGAACTGAAAACATATGTCCACACATAAATCTGTATATGAATGTTCACAGTATTCATAATAGCCAAAAAGAAGGCTATATGATGATGATGGAGGGTAACACAAATATCATAATTACTTCATTTAATTACAACCATTTAAGTGGGTGAATATTTATAAAAACAAATAGTTTAGGGGCACCTCGGTGGTTCAGTTGATTAAGCTTCAGACTCTTGGTTTCAGCTCAGGACATGATCTTAAGGTTTGTGAGTTCCAGCCCGGAGTCGGGCTCTGCACTGATAGCTTGAAGCCTGCATGGATTCTCTGTCTCTCTCTCCCTCTCTCTCAGCCCCTCCCCCACTCACACGTGTTCACGCTCTCTCAAAATAAATAAATAAACTTTAAAAAATAAATAAAGTAAAACCACGATGTCCCTCAAATCCTGTAAGTTTCCCTCTGTCTTCAAGGCAAGTACCAAACCTTCAGCTCAGCCTTCAAGGCCTTCCACTAATGTGGCAATGTGCAACTCATCTCCTGCCTTAATCCCCACACTTCAGTATCTCAAAATATTCCCTTTGCTTCCCCATCTTTTCTATCACCTTTCCCACGGCCTAGAACACCTACCCTTCCCAGATTTCCTCAGTTTCTGTGTTATTCAGTTATTAATTCATTCTACAAGTAAATATATAAGGGGCCCTTAACTAGGTACAGTCAATATAGCAGTGAACAAAACAAAGAAAAACCCCTGCCCTCATGGAGCTACACAGAGCAGATAATAACATGTATAGTTAAGTCACACAGGAAAGGGTGCTTTGGCACAAGAAAAAAACATTAAGAAAGATTAAGGTGGGAAAGGGGCAGAGGGGATGGAAGGTGGAAAAAGATTCAATTTTAACGCATCATTTTGAAAGTGACATTAAACACCTGAAGGAGCTGAGGGGATAAATAATTGGGACAAGAAATTTCCAAGCGAAGAATATCAACAGCAAAGGCCTCAGGCAAAAGTGTGCCTAGTGTTTCAAGCTGACATTCTACTCGGCTTAGGACTATAGGGCCCAACTGAGTGCCATTTACTTGGGAAGACTGTTTTTTGATTCCTTCAAATCAGAATTATTCATGCCCTCAACACTGTACTACTACCTTTCTTAGAACACTTGTACAGTGAAAACTCCTTTCAAACATATATGAGTGGTTGCTGATCAATTAATCAAAAGTCTTGTAAAGGAGAAAATCATTTAAAAATAAGACATACTTTAACTGTTAAAAATTAAACATTTTAACTGTTTTTAACTTCACACATATAAACATATATTCATTTTCCTATGTAGCACCAAAATCTTTGGGTCTACAAAATGCTGTTCCCTCCTTTCTTGGATAAGCCACACCCATAATCTACTATCTACAATGTCCACTTTCCCTTCCTTTAAAGTAAAAGGGAGACTTAAAAATACCTGCAAAATTTTGTAGGAGCAGAATCCTTCCAGAGATTTGTAAGATTTCCCCAATCTGTTTCAGTTGTCTTGACCACAGTCAAATTCACTGAAAGGCAATTCTCTCAGCCTCTCACCTTTATCAACTCTTTCTGAAGTATTTCATAAAAAACAACATTTTACATTTATATTGCACAAATCTGAGCGATTTTTATTAATTTATACTCAAAGGACCACTGGTATAAATAAATTTGAAAACAAACACAACTGACTCTTTCTTGGTAAGCAAAGAAATAAATGATACATGGGTAAACTAG
The DNA here is from genome assembly GCF_028018385.1 of Neofelis nebulosa. Taxonomy (NCBI): domain Eukaryota; kingdom Metazoa; phylum Chordata; class Mammalia; order Carnivora; family Felidae; genus Neofelis; species Neofelis nebulosa. The sequence continues at coordinate 32,184,845 of NC_080793.1, forward strand.
AGTTAATCTACCAGCCTGAGCATCTGTGTGTTGTGGGAATTGATTAGAATGGTTTACTAAGGGAATGTGTAATCCAGAAAGTTAAAATCAAGACCGGCAAAGTATCTGAATAGACATTTCTCCAAACAAGATATATAAATAGCCAATAAGTACATGAAAATGTGCTCAACGTCATTAGTTGTTAGGGAAATGTAAATCAAAACCACGTTGATATACAACTTCACACCCACAAGGTTGACTATAATCAAAAAGACAGTAACAAATGTTGGCCAGGATATGGGGAAACTGGTACATTCACACATTGCTGGTGAAAATGTAAAATGGTACAGCTGCTTTAGAAAACAGGTTGGGAGTTCCTCAAAATGTTAAACATGGAGTTATCAGGTGATTCAGAAATTCTATTTCTAGGTATACACTCACGAGAATTGAAAACATGTCCACACAAAAACTTCTACATGAATGTTCATAGCAGCATTGTCCATAATTGATGAAAAGTGGTAACAGCTCAAGTGTCCCTCAACTGATGAATGGATAAACAAAATGTGGTATGTATCCATACAATGGAATATTACTCAACCATAAAAAGCATTTAAGTTCCGAAAGATAAATATCATATGACTTCACTCATGTGAGGACTTTAAGATACAAAACAGATGAACACATGGGAAGGGAAGCAAAAATAATATAAAAACACAGAAGGGGACAAAGCATAAAAGACTCTTAAGTATAGAGAACAAACAGAGGGTTACTGGAGGGGTTGTCAGGGAGGGAATGGGCTCAATGGGTAAGGGGCATTAAGGAATCTACTCCTGAAATAATTGTTGCACTATATGCTAACTAACTTGGATGTAAATTAAAAAAATAAAATGCTATGAAAGACTCGAAGATTTTGTAAAAAAAAAAGAAAAAAAAAGCATTGAAGTTCTGATACATGCTACAACACGGATGAACCTTGAAAATATTATCCTAAGTGAAAGAAGACAATCACAAAAGGCCATATATTATATAATTCCATTTAAATGCAATGTCCAAAACAGGCAAATCCATAGAGACGGAGTAGATTAGCATTTGTCAGGGGTTGTGGAAAGAAAGGAACATGGAGCAAAGGTTTTCTTTTTGAGGTGATGAATATGTTCTGTCATTAGATAATCATGATGGTTGTACAACTTTGTGAATATATTTAATTGTGAATCTTTTAAAAAATCCCATTGCTGTCAGTGTTCAATAAACAGCTTATTAACTGGGGTAGGAGAGAAAGTCCGGATGTATAAAATAGAAATTTCTTCACATAGATTTATAAGAGGCTAACTAACTACCTCTGTTAGAATATAAAGCCCCTGAAGGTGGGCATGGCCTCTCATTTATTTCCCTTAACATCTAGCATAGTAGAGTACCTTAAGCTGGTATTCAATCAAGTTCAATAAATAAACTATTAAATACCCACATATTACATACCAGAGATCTAGAAGATTCCAAACAGATTGAAAAAACTCACTTTTTGGCTCCAAAATCCTGAATTGCCACTAACAAGGCATGTCTCTTAATATGAAGTTTACACCATCCATTCATAGCATCCTTACCACCATATCACAATCCAGAGGACCTACTTCTAACTTCTGTGACATTTTTTAAATCCAATCCAAATTCTCTACCTTATATCTATCACCAAATGCCACTTATTGGTCTCTCAGTATGTTTTTCCACTCCTTTAACCACGTTCCTTAAGACAAAAATGCTCATATTTAGCCTCATCTGTTCTTCTCAAACACCCTAGAGTCAAAAAGAACCATCATTATCTTCATGTTGCAAATAAGAAAAGAATGCCATGTTTAAGGTCACCTGGTCTCTCAGGTTCAAAATTCATCTTTCTTCACATAAATCATGTATTTCCCAACTTTCTTCTCTTTGGATGAACAGGGAAATTTCTGATTAAGTTAAATTTTCAAAGAATAAGTACAAATAAAAAAATAGAAGACCAAAGCAACAATTATAAAGTCCAGAATGATTGAAGACTCGAGGCATGAGAACAATAAAAAAAGGTGTGTTTAGAACAAGAAGAAATAAACAAAAGGCCCACTGCTTTGGGAAGATGTTGTAATAATCAAGAGATGACAAGGACAAATACAGACCCATTCAGTTTCTTCTTTGCTTTGGTAATCTTCATCAAGGACCAGGATCTTCAAACTGGGAAGGGCAGAACTCTGATAAAAGGAAGCTAACATCTCAGGTAAGTGCAATGAAGAAAGGACAGTAACAGAATATGGAGCTAGTTCAAAAGAATTTGCATCCTGATATAAACAAATTACGACACTGAAAAACTTTTAGATCTGACAAGATGCCAGAAGACCAGAAATGAAAAAAACTCTCAGTTTTCAAAAAAAGAGAAATGCCGATCCAGAAAAACATCAGTGGGTAAACTTGCCATGTATCCCCTTGAAAAAGTCTAGAATGTGTAGGTAAGTTTTTGAACACAATAAAAAGTAAAAAGCCACTATGCGCTCTTTATTAAGGCAGGCTATACAACATTTGCTTTTTGATAGGATCACTAAAATGGGAAAAACAGAGGATGATACATATACATAACTGATTCTAACAAGATGATCTGACAGAATCTTTAAATAATAGGCTAGTGAACAAAATGAGAAAATGTTGAACAGCAGAAGTTCAAAAATCTGTTCAACCCTACCAGGAGCGTGAATAGCCGATTGAACATCTGGTTGATTAATGTATCAACATCAACCCATTTGAAAGGAAGTCTTGAGTGAAAAATCGCAGAGTGGTATCTTTTCCCATGATCTAGACATCTTCTATTAATTTAATAAAGCACAGACCTGGTCTTCAGATGTGCAAGGGCCACGATGCTGAGTGACCCAAAAGACAAACAACCTGACAGAATCAGGCTCCAAAAGGTCAGAGTAGGCTGAAATGATCCAAAATTCAAAATGAAAATTAACAGGGAGTCAAGACCAGCATTTAGATTTTGAAACTCAAATCTATGAGGGACTAAACTTCGGTTTATGTGGGGAAATACCTGGGTAACAAAAGCAACTAGGAAAAAAAACTATGTAAAATCTCAAGATGCATTCATTCATTAATAGATGTAGAAAACCACACTGGATTTCTATACTCCTTAAAAAAATTATCTTTTTCCATATGAATCACTCCCAGATTTTCATCCTAGAAATAGTTATAACAAGAATGTACAAATATCACTTAGTTAATACTCTAGCTTTAGACCCAGAGTCATTCAAATGCATCTTAGCATTAGAAAACATTTCATTTGATAAGCCTAATTTATTGACATATCAATAAATCCTTGAAAGAAGGCTAGATATTAAATCCAAGTCCGTCTTTTAATAGAAGAGGAAATTTTTAAAATTAAGTAAGTTGGCTCCAAATAGCACAGCTGCTTAGCAAGGGTCAGGATCTCCAAATCTGTCTCCTTTTCCTACACTATGTGGGTTTTCAGTCCTCTGCTTCCTTTCTTAAAAGTTGTACTTCGCACTAAAGAGTTAGAAAACATACATACACAAAAACATCCATCAACACACTATTTTGCTAAGGACAAATTAGCTTACCAAGAACAAATAATCACTGCACATTAGCCAGTGAAATATTTTGACATGGTGTGATCACTTACAAGTTTGATAACAAATATTTACTACAAAAAGGCACTCTAATATACAAATGGTTTTTATTCTTAACCATGAATGCGTGATTATTTATTAAACATTATCCCAGGGGCGCCTGGGTGGCGCAGTCGGTTAAGCGTCCGACTTCAGCCAGGTCACGATCTCACGGTCTGTGAGTTCGAGCCCCGCGTCAGGCTCTGGGCTGATGGCTCGGAGCCTGGAGCCTGTTTCCGATTCTGTGTCTCCCTCTCTCTCTGCCCCTCCCCCGTTCATGCTCTGTCTCTCTCTGTCCCAAAAATAAATTAAAAAAAAAAAATGTTAAAAAAAAAAAAAAAAACATTATCCCATATCCCACTTAACATTAGAAGAATAAAGTTAAAGTTATTACACGATGGAAAGGCTTTTAATGGACATGCCATTGTTTACTGTGCTCAAAATCCCATCCCCAACATAAAACACACCATTATGAAAATCACTGAAAGATTTTAGACCCTGAAATCTAAACAGCAAGCCAAAGGTTTTCTTCTTGGAGGGCAGCATCTGTGCTGAGGCCCTCTTACTCCCTCCTCACTCCCCCAGAAACAATGCCCCTTCCATTGCCCAAAGGTACAAAGGTTGTCAGGCAGACAGACCAGTAGATCCCAGGTGGCCTGAAGTCCTTCCTCCTTTCCCCTCCTCCCCCTTCCCCACCCCCACCACTCCTCCTCTTCCGCCCCCGTGGTTTAAAGAAGACAAGTGGAGAATTGAGAATTGATAAAAGGGTAAGTTAGAAAGGCATGGCTGAGGACCACTACCATCTGCTAGGCCAGCTCCAGGAAGACCCACCCACTCCTAAATGAGACCTGGAAGCTTCTCCTTGCCCCAGGGCTCCTCTGGGACCCCTTTTGAAAGGAAGAAGGAACTTTACAGCTCAGATACCTCCTCCCCATTCTTATCCATTAGAGCCCCCAGCAAGCTCTTTGTTTCCAAGAGCTGGGGGGTGGGGGAGGGTCGGGACAGGCGGCCTTGGAGTAGGGGAGAGGTCACTCCCTTGCTCCCGTAGCTGCCAATCTCCAGGCCCTCCAGCAGAACACAAACACTCGCACAGGACCATACTCTCCGAGCCGGTTCCCTCTTTCCACACCACCTTAAAAACCCAGGGTCACACAGAGGCACTTCCTGAGATCTAATTACCTCTCTCAATACCCAAACCCTGCACAGGATGACTCCCTAGCTCCCTCCCTCTGGAAGGATACTAACGGGGTTCAATCCGGGACTCCCATCCTTTCTCCTCAATGCATACCCCAGGGTATACCCCTGAGCCCCACGCAAGACGCATAAAAACATAGGGTCACTTCCTGGGCCCCAGGACTTTTCCCTGCTCACATCCACAGACCCGCCGTCACTCCTAGCCCCCAGAGCCCACCTCTAAACCCAAAGGACATACGCGCGCGCGCGCGCACACACACACACACACACACACAGTCACTTCTACAAACCACGTCCTCTGGGACACCCGTTACCTTTACCCACACGACCACTCCCCAGTGTCCTAAGAACCTCCAAAGCACATGGTCACTCCCCTGGCCCTCAGGCTCGGCACCCCCAGTCCTTCACCGTCTCTGTCTCTGTCTCTGTCTCTGTCTCTCTCTCACACACACACACACACACACACACACACACACACGTTCGCTGCCTCCCCTGTGCCTTCACAACACAGACACGCGCTCCCGCGTGCACACCTACAGTCACACCAGGAACCCCGGCCGGCTTCCCCCGCCTCGCCGGGTCCCGTCCCCACCACCTCAGAGCACGCCGGGCCGGGCCGCTCTCTCCCAGACACTCGACACACATGGTCGCACTCACGGCCACTCCCCATGCCCAACGCCGGGCCCCGAGCCCGCGCCTCACGCTCGCGCCCTGCCCTCCGCCCTCGCTCACCCTCCGGCCACACTCTCCGGGAAGCCCGGGCCCGGGCCTTTCCCAGCGCGGCCGCCGGGACGGGGAGGGCAGCAGCGGCGGCGAGGGAGGGAGGGAGGGAGGGGCCGCAGAGGCGGGCTCCGGCCGCTCCTACCTGAGCAGTTGATGCTCTTGCCTTTGCCGCCGGGACAGTCCCCGCCGCCGCCGCTGCCGCCACCCGGGGGCTGGTTGGACGCGCGGCTCCCGGGCAGAGAGAAGGCGAAGAGCAGAAGCACCGACGTGTAGCAGCAGAAGGCGAGCGGGGGCGCGGCAGGCAGCCGGAGCGGCGCCTCAGCGGCCGCGGCGCCCATGACTGGCGCCCCTGGACGGCGGGAAGCGCAGGGAGCCGCAGGCCCGGGGCATCCAGCCGCGCACCGGGAGCCCCGCCGCTGCCTCGGCGCCTCCTAGCAGCCGCGCCGCTGCGCCTGGGAGCAGCCCCTCAGCATCCCGGCCCCACCCGCAGCGCCCGCCAGGCCCCGGCCCGCCGCGCTCGGGACGGAGTCAGAGGGTCCGGGCGCGTGCGAGGGTCGCGGGCGCGCGAGGGTGCGCGCGAGGGTGCGAGCCCGCGTTGGGGAGACCGAGGCTGGGGGCGTGAACGGGCGCGCGCGCGGCGGGCGGGGGTCGCGGGGCGGAGGCAGACCCAGCCCCTCACTCGCCGCTCGCCTTCCCTTTGTGTCCGCGGCCGTCGCCACCGCGTCACAAAGACCCCGGCCCGCCCGGTGAGGGGCGCGTGACAGAGCCGCGGGCGGGAGGGGTGGCTGCGACCCCGCCCCGCGCACACCCCCAGCGCTCGCGTCGGCAGCTCCGCCCCCGCCCGCGGCCGGCGCCGCCTCCGGGGGAGCTATTGTTCCTGCGGCGGGGCGGGAGCGCCGAGGGCGGGGGTCGTAGGCGCTCCTCCGCCCGGCCGCGGGGAGCTGGCGGGCGCGGGGATGCTCCGTAGGCATTAGCCTGACAGACATTTTTGCCGCCCTTTGCAAGTGGTTTTGAAGCATTTCCTTCGCTCAGCAGCCAGGCTGGGAAAGAAGGGCAGGTGGTCTATTATACATCTATTTTCTAGGTGAACCAACTGAGCCACAGGGAGGTGAAGGTGACTAGTCCAAGGTCACAAACCAAGAAATGGCCAGGACGCGAATTGGAACCCAAGTTCCGACCCCCAACTCTGCAGTTCCTAGAGATGGGCTAAATTTCTAGGCTCCTCACCCCCACCCTTTCCCACAGACACCAACTGAATTTAAAAATCTGTTTTGCCCTCTCCCACCCATAATAGCCAACGTGGAGAGCAGATTTGCCATATGCAAGACCTGGACGAAGCCCTTTACGAGCAGAGCATTCTTTCCAATTCTTTTTTACAGCCCTACAAGGGAGTTTTCATTCTCATCCCCATTCCACAGATGAGGAAGTTGGGACTCAGAGAGGTAAGGTGATCTGACTCCCAATCCAGTGCTCTCCCTATCACATCATGATAGATGAGATTTAGCCTCAGGTAGTAAGATTATGGAGTGAATTGTTCGAAGGTCTCTGACTTTTTTCATAGACTATGCTGCTTCTCCCCTAAGAAGAAATTTCTTAGTCTCACTGAAAAACTGATAAATATGACTCAAAATTTTTAGCATGTGGGACAAGCCACCACAAGCAAAAACACATCAGGGGAAATGTTTTCAATGTGAATAAGAGAAAATGTACTTAATAGAAAGAACATAAATCAAGAAGAAAAAGTTGACACAACAGAAAAACGAGAAGAGAAGCTGACTTGTCTTATTCACATAAAATACAGTAAATATATGAAAAGATATTTAAACCCACTAGTAATGAAAGGCAGATTAAAACCACAAGATTTTTTTCCTGAAGATGATTAACAATAGTTAAAAGAATTGACAAAACCTAGCACTATTAATTTATACATTTGGGGAGGACAATTAGACTATATATCAAAAACCTTTAAAATATGTGTACCCTTTAAACCTAGGAATTCTGTGTATTGGAATTTATCCAAAAGAAATAATTATACATGGGGCATCTGGGTGGCTCAGTAGGTTAAGCACCCCACTCTTGATTTCCACTCAGGTCATGATCTCATGGTTCATGACATCAAGCCCAAGTGGGGCTCTGCAATGACAGTGTGAACCCTGCTTGGAATTCTCTCTCTCCTCTCCCTCTGCCCCTCCCCCACTCGCACACACATGTTCTCTCTCTCAAAATAAACATTTTTTAAAAGAAATAATTGTACAAGCACTCAAAAATGTGCATATGAATGTTCATCAGAGCTTTTTTATAATAGTAAATATAATCTAAATGTCCATCTGGAAAACAAAGTATCCTGCCTCTCTGTACACAGGAGTATTTTGCAGTTTTAACTATGATGATTAACTGACATCATAGTTTACTGACGTGGAAAACAGCAGGCTACTGATGAGTATAATAAAATCCTATATTTCTAAAATATACATGTGTGTGTGCGCATATACATAGGAAAGGAATCAAGAAGAATATACAGCTATATATTAACTGTGACTATCGGGCTTATGAGTGGCCCTTGTCTTTTATATTTTTCTGTTTTGTCTGAATTTTTTTTCAATGAAAATTTTTGTTATAATTTAAAACTCTCTTTTCTTTCAAATTGTATTTTCAACATACTTTTTATATAAATTCATATTGTTAACATTTTGTTAAGACTTGCCTCAAACCTCTGAACTGTTAGCAGTGGCATAGCAATTGTTACAATGAAAATTCAGCTTCTGGCTTCCAGTTCAGGTATGATCCCAGGTTCCTGACTGCTAAGCCACAGCTAGCTAAAGGCTCCTTCTCAGACCATTCCCTCAATAGCTTCTCTGCTAATCTTGACCTCTTCTATGCTTCTTTTTTGCCCTCTGTCTTGGCTCTTTCACCCCCTGTATTCTGCCTTTAATTTTGATTTGAGTGCTAACCATAGCTCAGGCATAAAAACTAAGAGGAGACAACCCTTAAATAAAAGCAAAAACACTGTGGCCATAAATCACAAATTAATTTACATCTGCACCTTCCTCCAAATTAGGTAGGAAAAATTAAGCATAGATTTCTCAAAAGTTGTCAAATTGAAAAAGACTCTACTTCAGAAATAGGATTTCTCTGACCTTAATTATTCAATCTCAGGAAAAAAAGATCTTAGTGGTCATCTAATACAACCGTCACATGCTTTAGTATTGGTGACCCCAAAATGTCAGGTAGCAAAAGAGTATGGGACTCACTACATGAAAACCACCCAGAGAGTTTTAAAAGAAAGTAGATTTCTGAACACCACTCCAGACATGCTGGGAGTCAGGGGGTGGGGGGGGTTATTCAAGTATCCCTTATTTATATTAAAATTCTCTAGAACCTCACATGCACTGCCAATTTGGAAACCCCCGATCTAACCATGATCAGTTACGGCTCCATAACAAACAACCATAAAACCTTAGCAGTGTGCCACAATAAACATTCATTTCTCATAAATCTGGGGGTTGATTAATCTAGACTGGGCTTGGCTGAATGGCTCTGCTTCAAGCTGCAGGTCTAGCTGAACTTGACTCTGATCTTCTCCAATATTATTCTTTTGGGGGTCCCAGCTGAAGGAGCAGCAAGCAGCTACCCGGAGGAACTCTTATGGAGTTGGCAGTGGTGCAGCAGGGGAAGCCCAACTGTGCAAGCTTTTTTCACACCCCTGCTTACACTTGTCTGTTAAAATTCCACTGGCTCAGTCGAGTCTCCTAGCTGAACCCAAAGACAACAAGTAAGGAACTCTACTCTGTGGAGGTGAGTGAGAGGGAGTGAATACGGGGTGAATATTTTTGAAAAATAATCTATCAGAAATCCTGTACTTGAATGTCATTATTTATGCTCTGTCAGAATGTTTTCAGCTCCCAGTAACAGAAAAACCAACCCAAATTAACTTTAAAAAGGATTTATGGGCTCAAATTTGAAAAAAAAAAAAAAAGGCAAAAAGTAGTGCCCTCTCCTATGAGTTGGCTTTTGTCCTCAATAAGGCTTCACTCATGGAAAACATCTCATTCCCTCAAGAATTCTTTGTGAGCATCTGCTGTGTGCTAGGCACCACAGTAGCCTTGAGGGGTGAGAGATAATTCTGCCTCACTGTCTCAGGAGGAGGAGGGGAGGACATCTGAAAATTAGCAATTACAACTCAGTGTGATAAACACTAGATTGAAATGGAGCATGAGGGCGGGGGTAGGAGTAAATGGCAAATCCTACTCCACACTCCCAGCCTGGCCAAAATTCGGGCTTTTCTGGACCTCCCGCTGCAGGGTCTAGCTGCATAATGAAGGCCTGATAAATGGTAATGAGACAATTTGGGACTGACAAATTGGCCCTAGTAGGAGAGAGTCACAGCACTTGAGCTCACTCCAGAAACACTGAAATGATTTATGGTACAGCACTGACACAAGCCTGGGGCTGACCTCTGGCCCTCTTCAGAAATTGGACTCCCCTTCCTAGAGAAAGCAACCCTTTTTAAAAAAAAAAAAAGTAGGAGTGCCTGGGTGGCTCAGTCGGTTAAGCATCCGACTTCGGCTCAGGTCATGATCTTGCGGTTTGTGAGTGGTTTGTGAGTTCAAGCCCCGCGTCGGGCTCTGTGCTGACAGCTCAGAGCCTAGAGCCTGCTTCAGATTCTGTGTTTCCTTCTCTCTCTGCCCCTCCCCTGCTCATGCTCTGTCTCTCTCTGTCTCAAAAATAAATAAAACATTTAAAAAAAAATTTTTTTTAAGTAAAGAGTGAAATCATTCATTCATTCATTAAGTCTGTACTGAAGACCTACTTCTCATTCCTGAAAATACAATGGTGAGCACAACAGACCTGGTCCCTGTCTTAATGAAGTTTACAGTCAAATATTAAACAATTATGCAAATAAAAGTGAAATTGCGGAGCACCTGGGTGACTCAATCAGTTAAGCATCCGACTTTCAATTTCAGCTCAGGTTGTGATCTCGCTCTTGGTGAGATCAAGCCTGGCATCAAGCTCTGTGCTGACAGAGCCGATGGAACTGGCTTGGGATTCTCTCTCTCTCTCTCTCTCTCTCTCTCTCTCTCTCTCTCTGCCCCTACCCTGCTCGCTCTCTCTCTTTATGTCTCTCAAGATAAATTAAAAAAACCACATTTTTTTTAACGTTTTTTTATTATTTTTGAGACAGAGAGAGACAGAGCATGAACGGGGGAGGGTCACAGAGAGAGAGAGACACAGAATCTGAAACAGGCTCCAGGCTCCGAGCTGTCAGCACAGAGCCCGACACGGGGCTCGAACCCACGGACCGTGAGATCATGACCTGAGCCGAAGTCGGACGCCCAACCGACTGAGCCACCCAGGCGCCCCCAAAAAAACACTTTTTTAAGTGAAATTGCAACAATGTTGATAAATACTATGAAGTGGAAGTTCAGAGGTTTACAAAAAGGGTGAGTAAAGTTAACCAAGTGAAGAGGGAATGTTCCAGGCAGAGGGAACATCATGAGCAAATGCCTGTGAGTAAAAAGGGTCTGAATGTCAGCCAGTGTAGTAAAGACAGCAAGGTCAGCTTGTTTTAAACCTCATTCATTGATTCAACAAATATTTACTGAGTATCTACTATGATGTAGGCACTGTTCTAGATGCCAAGAAATAGCAGTGAACAAAACAAAGTCCCTGCTTCTTATAAAACGTCTAGTCTAGTGAGGAGACCTCATAACAATAATACCAGTGGGAGAGAATAATTGTTGGATCAGGCCATAACAATAGCAACTATAATTCGCGGAAGACCTACTATATCCCAGGTACTGCCAGCCACTTTGTATTTGTTGTCACTAATCTTCCCACCCACTGTTGGTAGGTATTATTTCCATTTTATAAATGAGGAAATTGAGGTTTATGAGGGTAAGTGACTACTCAAACTACAAAACTAGGAAGTTGGAGTCACCTGACTCTGGTTCCAGAGCCCCGCCACATCACTAAGGTGAGCGAGCTGGTGGAGAAGCATCATCATCTAATACAAAATGGAGCAAAGATTGTCACCACTGAGACTGCAGCCACCAAGGAGTGTGCACAAACAGTCCTGAGCCCCCTGCCAGCATGTCAGGAGACTTTAGTTGGGCTTCTTGTGATCATGCAGGGATTACAGTAATGTGATTACGCTGCTTGTAATTACAACTCCAGTTGAAAGCACTATGATTGTTACCCACATCCCCTTAATGGTCCTCAATTACATAGATGGGCAGAAGCCAAGGAGGCAAGGGTTACAGATATCTGAACAAAAAAGTGCTATGGGAATCCAGAGAAGTAGGCTCACTCCGCCTGGAGAACAGGCTTCACCACTATAATTCTGTCAATTTGAAAGGCTTCTCACCCAAACAGTCTCTATGAGTGGGTAGGGAGACGGAGGCGGCATCTCTGGGTTTCTCCTGCAGGTCTTCTTGTCGTTCAGTTGTGCAGTATTGCCCTGAATACAGAATTAAGATTTTTCCTCATCTTTCAGCAAATGGAAATTTTCAGCTGCAATTCAAAAATTTCTCCCAGGGTTTAACTCATAAAGGATTGTACCAAAGAAATAGCTTCTCTGACAATCACACATAAATGGTAGTAAGAGGTATAGCATCGTAATTAAGAGTGTAAGCTCTGGAACCAAACCATCTAGTTTTGCATCTTAACTCTGCCACTTGCTACCTCTATGACCTTGGGCAAGTTATTGAACTTCTCTATGCCTCAGTTGCATAATCTGTAGCGTGGAAATCAAACTTCTATCTGCCTCACAGTGTTGTTTTAAGAAGAAAATGGGTTTGTATGGGCAAAATGCTTAGATTCATGCTTAGTACATTGTAAGTACTCAATAAATAATTGGCTAGGAGTAGTCGTGGCAAAGTAAGCACATAATAAGTGATAGTTCTTATTAGTGGCAGTAGCCGTTAACTGCATTTATATACTAGGCTAAGAGCTTCATGTGTATTATCTAATATAATGTTTCCAAAAACCTAATGGGGAAGGTGATATTATTATCCTCATTCTGTAGATGAGAAAACTGAGATTTGGAGAGGTTAAATCATTTGCCTGAGGTTACACGGTGAGCGGTCAGCAGGCCTGATGCTGAAATCAAGGTCTGTCTGACTCGAAAGCCTATGGTCTAAAAAAAAAAAACTCAAAAGAGATAAAGTCAGCAGTCAAAACAGTTCATATGAGCTGGCTGGTTGCCGGAGAGACTTGCAGGAGGGCAGCCTCCTGACTGGCGGAGGCAGCCAAACAAGGAGGAGGAAAGTGGTGACAAATAGCCAGGTGGGTCAAAGGGAAGGACACGAGGTTACAGCCAAGAGCCTGGGAACTTGAGAATGGCATCCACTGAGCTAAGAATCATGAAAAAGAGAGAAAGCAAGGAGCTAACTACGTGGAGGAATTAAAGCGAGCCCAGTGGAGTTAAATAACTACATTTTGCCACTATGTGTATTTAAGTATGTCAGCTTGCCTCTGTATGTATACATATGTATGGAACATATGTCATTTGCCTGTGTGTGTACATATGTAATGAGTATATCAGCTTGCCTCTGTACATATGCAAAAGTGCCAAGCATATGCCATTTTACTCTCTGTGTACATATGTAGGGAATGAGTATATATCAGGTTGCCTCTCTGAGAGGGTGTATGTATGCAAATCTAAGTGTAACAGCTGGGCTCTGTGTTTGTACATGCACATGTACATGTGTGTATCCATGCACACATCACCATATATAGCAAATCATCGGTACATGTGAGCTTAAATTGAGTCAGCCGTTTTTTAATTCTCCTCCTTTGGTTCTAAGTTGAAAATTATTTCCTACAGTCTGATGGCCTTAGGACTCAACATCAGGGTCAATACAGTTAGACTCGGCACTTAGTCTGGGTTCCTAATTAAGGAAGTTATAAAGGTGAAACACAGACTGCATGCTGGAGCTGTTTCTCTCAACACAGAACAATCATAATAAGACTCAGGGTAGCTCTGGTAGTGGTGGTTTCAACAACAGTGGGAGCAGGGGTCACGGTAGGGTATGGAGAGTGGTGACAGTAGTGCCATTCATCCGACATCCATCCAACAGTGTTTGTTATGTGCCAGTGTTAGGCACTAAAGATGCACAAGTGAACAAGATAGACACAGTCCCTGTCCTAGAGTCCAATAGGGAGTCAGACTTTAAACAATCCATTACAATTGTGAAGGGTTTTGCAAAGTATGTGTGAAAGCATCAGACAGGGACCCCTTACATACCAGGGGCTAAGAGTATCAAGGAAAACTTCTCCAGAGAAGTAACATTTAAGCTAAGGCTGGAAGACTGATGAAGAGTTAGAAGGAGGTAGAAAGAGAACAGTATTCCATGAAGAAAGTTTGACATAAAAAAAACGAAAGAATATGGCAAGGTTAGAGAAGACAGCTGTGGCCGAAGTTTCAGAAAGTGAGGAGGTGAATGACATAAAGAATGAAGTTGAAAAAAAAAAAAAAGAATGAAGTTGGAGACTTCAGGAAGCACAGGCCAGATCACACAGGGCCTTTTAAACCAGGATAAGGATTCAAACTCCATCCTAAGATTATAAACAGGAAATAGCCTGCTCAGATTTGTTTTTAAAAGATTACTTGGTTAAAGGCATGAACTGTAAAGTATGTTAATTATATCTCAGTGATGCTGTTGAAAAAATCACTTGGGCTGCAGTGTACAGAGTGGATTGGAAAGGCACAGTGTACCCAAGAAAACCATGGGAGAGCTATTGCAGTGGTAAGTGATGATGGTAGCTTGGACTAGAGAAGATGTGGACAAGTAAATGAATTAGATTAAGGGAGGGGGGAATCAACAGAATCTGGTGACTAACTAGATATATAGGGGCTGATGGAGAGAAAGTGTCAAGCCAGGGTTAGCCCTACCTTCAGTGGCATTCACTAAAATAGCCATTTTCAGAGATGAAGCAGGTTTGGAGAAAGGATGATGAGTTCAGCTGTAGGCACACTGAGTCTGAGGGGCCAGTGAGGTATCTGTATCAAGCCATCAGTAGCAGTTGGATTTATAAGTGTGGTGTTCTTAAGAGATTTACACTGGGCATAGAGTGTGGGAGTCATCAAAGGATCAATTAATTGAAGTCATGGAAATGGATGTGATGACTTGAAAGTGTAGGAGATTCTACAAAATGAGAAGAGGGCCTAGGCTGAAGCCCTGAGGAACTCCAATGGAGGGGACTAGGAAAGAATTGCCAGAAAATTAGGAGGAAAATGAGGAAAGAACAATGTCATAGTGACCAAAAGGTATTTCAAGAAGCAGGACGTGGTCAACTAGTCAAATGTTGCTGAAAGATCAAGCAGATGAGTCCTGAATAGTGTCCAATGGCTATATCCACTTGAAGTCATCAGTGATTTTAGCAAAAGCCATCAGTAAAGTGGTAGGGGCAGAATCCAGATTAGAGCATGTTGAGACATGAGTAATAAGTGGAAAATGGAGAAGAACGTTTAAACAGCTTGGCTGTGAAGAGAAGGTGACTGTAGGTAGAAGAGGGACTTTTTAAGAGATGAGACTGTACAGTATTTAAATAATGATGATAAAGATCCAGTGGGGTGGGGGGAGTTGAGTATACAAACAGGATGAAGGATAACCAGTAGTGGGATAAGGATAATTTCAAGATACTTGAGAAGACAGGAAGGGGTGGAATTCAAAGCACAGATGGAGGGATTGACTTGAGAGAAGACACTTTATTTGTAACAAGAGGGAAGATAGAATGGAGGCTGACTCATGTGGGTATTACACATATGGTATTGAGATATCGAAGAAATTCCTGGATCCTGGCTTTGATGTTCTCTGACAAGAAAGGGAAATAGGGGTGGAGTGGGCATGGTGGGTGGGGGAAGTGGCTGGATCAAAAGGCAGGTGAAGGCAGCTTTGGCCCCACTGTAATCCCATAAACTCCCTCCTTAGCCTTTCTACCCCAGTCTTCATCAACCATCATTGATGTGGACAATCTCATTCTCCCTATCTTTTATGCAAAGTTCCTTTTTTTAAAAAAACTGACCTAAAACATGCAATGTATGTACTAGACACCACTTCAAATCAGGTACCTAGCCCTCTCTCTTAGCCAGATTACTGCTTTACTACAGAGAAACATGGGGTCAGATTTGAGAAGAGTGGTCATTGATGTTAAGGGGAAAGAAAACATGATTTTCCCAGCACAGCTCAGGAGAGATCCACAGCACCAGAGGCACAGACCAGAAAGGTACCCAGAAGCAGGAGTGCTTAGGAAAAGGAAGTTAGGAGGCTTTTATCTCAGGTGTGCACTTATTAACATGGGTGGGGGGAGAGGAAAAACCTACCCCTCTTCCTACTCACCTCCAGCAGAGGAGTTCTAAGGGAGATAGCTTCTTTTTCTTTTTTTTAACGTTTATTCATTTTTGAGGACAGAGCACAAGCAGGGGAGAGGCAGAGAGAGAGACAGAGGCAGAGACACTGAATCTGAAGCGGGTTCCAGGCTCCAAGCTGTCAGCACAGAGCCCGATGTAGGGCTTGAACTCATGAACCACGAGATCATGACCTAAGCCAAGGTCAGACACTTAACCAACTGAGCCACCCAGGCGCCCTTAAGGGAGACAGCTTCTTAAGAAGGGGCAAAGGGGACCCTTTGCTTTCTGAACTAAATTCAGATTTTTCTCAGATCTGGCATACCTTCTTTCCATATAAATGCTAGCAAATAGTCAAGACTAATTTAATAATGATTTTGTAATCCCCATGAAATAACATCAGAGTGATGATCATTGATGGATGCTAAAACCATTGGGTGGAAGTTTGTTGGGGACAGAATATTCAGAGTCTTAAAGTATCACCCCACAGATAACTTATTACATATGAGTGAAAAACACAACTTTATAATGAAGAGAATTAGCAGACAGTGCCTTCACCAGGTGATCAAATTTAGCCTCACCAATGTGACTCCCCACGTTATGTAATGAGAATATAACATAATAGGGGCGCCTGGGTGGCTCAGTCGGTTGAGCGTCCGACTTCGGCTCAGGTCATGATCTCACAGTCTGTGAGTTCGAGCCCCACATCGGGCTCTGTGCTGACGGCTCAGAGCCTGGAGCCTGTTTCGGATTCTGTGTCTCCCTCTCTCTCTGTCCCTTCCCCGCTCATGCTCTGTCTCTCTCTGTCTCAAAAACAAATAAAAAACATTAAGAAAAAAAAATTTTTTTTAAAGAATATAACATAATATACATGCTAGTCTTGCCAAAGAGGTTTAACCTGAATCAAATCTAATCATGAGGAAGAAATCAAATAAATCCAGCATGTGGGGCACATTGACAAGGCCTGGACTTTAAATGTAATGTCATGAAAAACAAAAAAGGAGAGAAGAGAGGTTTGTTCTACATTAAAATAGACTAAAAAGACAAAACCAACCAAATGCAATAAGCCTTGATTGAATCTGAGAAAATCAATAGCAATAAAAGACATTCTTAAGGCAACTTGAGAAATTTGAATGTAGATTACACATAGATGATATTATTGAGTTAATATCAGTTTTCTTAGGTGTGATAATGGGATCATGGTAATGTAGGAACATGTTCTTAGTGCATGCATGCTGAAGAATTTAGGGGCAAAATGTCATAATATCTGCAGCTTTCAAGTGCTTGAGAGAGAGAAAAGCCATTAACAATTGGTAAATCTAGGTGGAGGGTAAAAAAAAAAAGATTTTAAAATACTCAATGCAGTCTATTTCTTCATCAAACATTTTTTTTTTTTTGCCATGACCTTGGGTAGCTTTATGCTTGTAAGCATAAACTGTGCTTCTTAATGTGCTAAATTAAATTAGACTGAAATCTTTAAAAGCATCATAGCAAGAAAATTGCTCTGCAAAGCTTTTTAGACATAAAAGAACTTCTAATTTGTGTAGGAGTATAAGTGAAGATATGGTAAAGTGGGAGAGAGAGCCACAAAATAATAAAAAGAACACTTTCCTAGGAGTCAGAAGACCTTTGAGTCCAGCACTTAACCACAGGAGATGTTAGATTCTCTGTCAGCAAAGTGGGGCTAATGGTATTGCCTTCATCATCTTGCTGTAGGTACAGGAGAAACAGAATGTGAAAAGGCTTTATCAACTAGAAAGGAGTATACAAGTGAAGTGATTTTTATTATCATGCCATGCTGATGTCCTATTAGCAGTGGTTCCAGAACTGTATTATACCTAACAAGCAACTGGAAAGCTTGTTATAAGTGTAGATCTACAGGGGCACCTGAGTGGCTCAGTCAGGTAAGTGTCCGACTCTTGATCTGGGCTCGGGCCATGATTTCACCTTATGGTTCATGGGTTTGAGCCCTGAGCTGGGCTCTGGGCTAACAGCACAGAGCCTGCTTGGGATTTTGTCTCTCCCTCTCTCTGAGCCCCCCCTTCCTAAATAAGTGAATAAACTTAAAAAAAAAAAAAAGTATAGGGGCATCTGGGTGGCTCAGTTGAGCGGCCGACTTCAGCTCGGGTTATGATCTCACAGTTTGTGAGTTTGAGCCCCATGTCAGGCTCTGTGCTGACAGTTTAGAGCCTGGAGCCTATTTGGGATTCTGGGTCTCCCTCTCTCTGCCTCTCCCCTGCTTGCGCTCTGTCTCTCTCTCAAAAATAAATAAACATTAAAAAAATTTATTTAAAAAAAAAAAAGTGTGGTTTTCCAGTCCGGCCTTCAGGGATTCTGATTCAGGAGGTCTGGGTTGGGCCCAGAATTTGCTTTGTGAAAGCACCCTCACTTTCTCTGGTGAGAGGGATCTGAAAACCACACTTCACTGCCGTGGAGTTTACCGTGATCTAAAATCCTTGGACTCAATGTTTGGTTCGTGGATCAGCAACATCACCAGCACCTTGGGAGCTTGTTAGGAATGCAAAATCTGGCTCCACCCCAGATTTACTGGACCAGAATCTGCAATTTCAACAAGATGCTCAGGTGACTCCCATGCACACTAATGTTTGAGAAACACTAATCTACATGGCAAAACTGATCGGTGACCTCTCTTCTTCGTCTTGGTCCTGATTCTCCGCTTGTTGTCAGACAGAATTGAGCTACTAGCTTTGCTGTTGCTGACACCCTTAACCTCATTTAGCTCTTCTTTCGGCTTCTCTTTGTTTCTGGCTCCTCAGTGGTGGAAGATATTCGATAAACATAACCAAAGTTGCTTATCTTCTCACATGCTGTAAACGGACAATCAAAGCAAACTGAGTTGGTACCTAAATCTAGTTAAGCTATTTACCAGGTATGTGATTTTTGTTTCTTATAGTGACATAAAATTTACCATTTTAACAATTTTTTAAGCATACAGTTCAGATATGTGATACTGAACAAGTCACTTAACCTCTCTAATCTTCCATTTCATTATCTTTAAAATATAGGTGATATTACCTACTCCTGCAGAGTATTTTAAGCATTAAACGAGATTTAAACAAAGAATTAAATGATACACATACATGCCTAGAACCCACAGAAGATGTTCAATAAATGCTAACTCCCTTCCTTTCATTCTAAGTAGATTTCAGACAGTGCTGATTTTACAACAGATGTCATCTACTGAAACCAACTGATAAGAATTTCAAAGCATATATAAAAATGTACATATTATTGCCTTAGAACAGGGCAATTTGTAAAATAAAACTATTCTATAATCTATAGCATTGGCCAGTTTGAAATAGCTAAAGGAAAGAGTACCCAATTGCATTTTGTTGGGAAAATTACATTTTTGGGAAGCAGCAACCCTTTTGTGCCCATTATATAGAAGTTCTTGCACTGACTGTACTTAGATTGCTTTAGAAACAATTCAAGTACAGTCATTATCCTAACATCAATAACTTTTACAAGTGGAGCTTTCAACCTTGGGGCTGATCCACTTGGATGCAGTATTTGAATTCCATTTATGTGCACATAATCTTTTAAAGAGATACTAAATTGAAAACTTGGGTTTCATGCAGTAAATTGAAAAGATTAGTTTACCTTGAGAATGAGACTAATTAGAACAGGGGAAGGGAATTTAGAGATTCTCTCCTCCAACAGCCTTATTTTACAAATAAGGAAATTAATATCAAGAAAGACCTAGTAACTTGCCCTCACTCACATGATGAGTTACTAGCAAACCTGGGACCAGAGCCCAGGTTCCAGGAGTGTGTCCTGGTGTCACTTGACTTTGAAGAATGGGTGACACTTCAGCAGCATAGGTGATGGGAAGGGGTTATGGAGAGGCCGACAGCACTCCCGGTAGAAGGATCAAT
The DNA here is from genome assembly GCF_028018385.1 of Neofelis nebulosa. Taxonomy (NCBI): domain Eukaryota; kingdom Metazoa; phylum Chordata; class Mammalia; order Carnivora; family Felidae; genus Neofelis; species Neofelis nebulosa. The sequence goes on from NC_080793.1 coordinate 32,204,632, forward strand.
GGAAGTAATTTCACAGAGCCAGGCTCTGAAATGGAGAGACTGATGAATGTACTCAGGAAGTGTCAGAGTGGGGAGGCTGGAAGGAGAGATTAAGATGAAGTTTTGTGACGTTAGAAGAAAGTCCTGGATTCTCTTGTAACACAGAATATCAGAAGAGAGTTTTAGGGACTCTTTTTTATAGTTTATATGGCTCTTCCATATTTGTAGTCTCATTATAGCAATCTTGGGAAATAGATATTATACAGATGATGGTCTAATATTCAGAAGGTCATGTTCTTTGCAAAACTAAGATTTGAACTAGGGCTCTGAATAGCAAGGCGGTGTATTATGATCCTTTTTTTGTCTGTTTGCTTGTCTTTGTTTTTTGTTTTTAAGTAATCTCTGCACTCAACGTGGGACTCAAACTCACAACCCTGAGATCAAGAGTCGCATGCTTTACTGACTAAGCCAGCCAGGTGCCCCATGTGTATTATGATTCTTAAAAGCATAAGCTCCAGAGCCAGGCCACTTGGGTTTAAATCTGTCTGGCCCCATTTAGAAGCCATATAAACTTGAGAGAAAAAAATGGCTAAAACTTAGTGTTTATTATGTGCCAGGCTCTGTTCTAAATGCATAGAACTAAATACGTATTACTCATTTAATCCAACATCCCTATTATCTATTATCATTACTACTTTAAAAGCTCTCCTCCAGGAGAAAGAGGAGTGAAAGAAGTAAGGAAGGAGTGCCTCAGTAGAAGATGAAAAACAGGGAAGCATTTCCTCTTAGATTCTCTGTTCTTTATTATATGGTCTCAAGTCTGGTATTCCACTGGTTCCCTTCCCACTTGTGATACTGTGGTAGATTAAATTATTGTTCAAAATATTCACCTCTTCACTTCACCTTCTTAGGAGGACTCTACTTCCCTCTGCTTGACTTTGCGCCCAGCCATATGACTTGCTCTGGCCAAGGAAATATTAGCAGATTTAACACCAAAATTTGAAATAAAAATGCTTCTACAGTTGGGCTTGTCCTCTTGTACTTCTGCTATCACACTGAGAAGAGCTTCCCCTGAATAGCTTCTGCCCTGCTACTCCCTAGACTTCTCAGTGGTTAAGTGTGAAGTAACCACCCTCCAATCCTACAAAAGATCTAATACTAGCCCATCCAAAGACACTCTTCGAGATTCAAGTATAAGAGGGGCGCCTGGGTGGCTCAGTTGGTTGAATGTCCGGCTTCAGTTCAGGTCATGATCTTGGGGTTCATGGGTTCGAGCCTCACCTCAGGCTCTGTACTGACAGCTCAGAGCCTGGAGCCTGCTTCAGATTCTGTGTCTCCCTTTCTCTCTGCCCTTCCCCTGCTCATGCTGTCTCTCTCAAAAATAAATAAATGTTAAAAAAAATTAAGAGTGCCTGGGTAGCTTGGTGACTCTTGATTTCAGTTCAGGACATGCTCTCACGATTCGTGAGTTCGAACCCCATGTCATTGGTGTTCTCTCTCTCCCTCTCTGCCCCTTTTCCACACGAGTGCTTGTGCTTTCTTTCTCTTTCTCAAAATAAAGAAACTTAAACAAACAAACAAACAAAATACTCAAGGATAAGAATCTAGATCCGTATGTATTTCACCAGCAGAGCAACAACCACTGAGCTTCCTTCTTGGTTACTCTGGAAGCTGAACCAGAAGAATGGGACAAAACCTGACACCTTCTACTTCTACTGACTTCTGCTACTTACAGTACTTTCTCTATTAACAAGCATTCTTTTTATCAAAAGTAACCTATCTCTTAAGTAACAGGGTTTGGAATCTCCCTCCCACCTCAATAAACCCACAAAAAGAAAACTCAGAACAGAACCCAATTAAATCTCTTGGCACTCACCAGGAGAAGGAAGCCCATATTTATGGATGGAGAACCTCCCGCCCTGAGCCCTTTACTAAAGGTACAGGTTAATCTTACACACACATGCGCGTGCGCGCACGCGCGCGCGCACACACACACACACACACACACACACACACACAGTGGCAGTGCTGTCAAGGCATCTTGCAAGCAGAACTAGAGCTTCTGATCCTCTCATTCAGAAGTAGTGGATCACCATTCTGTCCATTCCAATGAGTGGCAACAGTGAGGGAACCCTCACACAGAATCTGGGTATCTGGATAATGTAGGAATATAAGTTTTCCACCTAATGATGATAAACTGCACTGTTGGGGTAACAGTCAGCTTGCAATCCTGACAGTTACAGTGGGTTATGGAGGTTCAATACGTATGTTCTTTAAAAAATTTACTTAAATCACCCTTCTATAAATTGAACCTCATTCTAAATGCACCAAAGGGCTGTTTTAGGAAATGTCATGTTGAAATTTTTCACAAAGAAAATAATCTCACTCTTGTAACTTTATGTAAGTTTTCTACACTGGGTGTTCCTGAACCATAGTGCACCTGGGTACTTCCCCTATAAAGGAGTTTCTCTACAGGAGGGCATCCATTCCACAATGACAACAATAATGTTAAAATGCTTTACATCACTCTTTATTTCAAAAGTGCTTTACTAACATAGACTAATCTTCACAACATTTAAGGGAGGTAGATAAGTATTACACCACTTTCACAGATGGAGAAACGGAGGCAAAGATTAGTAAATTGTGTTGAAGGGCATAATATATGGCACGATTAGGAAAATAATTTGTTGCAGTCACGGATCACTGGTGATCTTGCCCCATGACTTCTGAGTCCCACCAACACAAAAGTAGCAGATGCAGCATGGAAGCAGGTTGTCCTCAGTTTGGCTAGTCTAAGGCTACGCTTCTCCTTGTTGACACCAGATGTTGAATGTGCTGCCCTTTGGCCAGTATTTCCCTCACACACATTCTCACATGACTCCACCTCTAAAACAGGGGAGAGTAGGAGCTATGGTGGGTACAGGAGGAGGGGCTGGAGGAACAGGGCTGGGAAGGTGGAAGACAGAAAACACGAACTGGTATCAAGCAAGGGCGAGGAAGAACAGGAGGAGCCGTGGGAGGCAGCCCAACGAAGAAAGCCAGAGCAGAAAAGAAGTGTCACTCCATGTGAAAAGCTCAGACATCCAGAAATGCTATTAAAAGGGTAATTCTTCACAATGACATTACAGAGCCATTCCTCGTGGCTTTGCCAAATATAATTATCAGGTCCTTCTGACATTCCCAGGAGGCAGAGCCATTCCTCTCCCCTGGTCCAAACCAAGTGCTGATGTAATTGACCTGACACTGCAGAGGCTGTTGACAACTCAAATGCACTCTCCCACCATGCTGCCTCTTCTTCTAGTCTCTTTCTTCCAACAACAACAACTACAAAACAACAACAACAAAGTCAATGCCTTTCAAGATTCTCTCTGCAAAATTCCTAAAACGTTCCCTAAAACTTTGATGAGTAGGGTAGAATTCCATGTTTGACTTTTATAAAGGGGCTGTAATAGGCATACATGGGCATGAACAGCCCCTCTCGGCCAATGGCCCTTTATACAACGTGGGACACTAAAGAAAGGACCTTTTCTGATCTTTCTAGGGCAAAGCCATTGTAAGTGATGGTGACATGCACCACCACCTGCACTGGAGGTACTGGTGGCTGAGGCAGCACCAAATGAGGGGGCTGACGAAGACCCTGGGCTAACGTGTCATCGGAGGGACAGGTGGAAGAAGAAGTCAGAGCAAAGAGAGGCCAGCCACGGCAGAGATGGGTAGAGGTGCTCCCTCCCATCCCATGTTCGAGGCTGCATGGAGGCAACAATGTTAGTTCATCTCTCGGCACCTCCTAGGTTGGGTCAGAGCCAGAAATGCATCCTTTCTTCATTTCAATCGGCAGCATGGTTCTTTCTGGCACATAGCTTTAACACCTCACCCCTCCTCTCCAACAAGAGCAATCAACTGCCAAGCCTGACTGATTCCACCTCTGCAGTGCCCTTCACATTGGTCTCCCTGTCTGACGATAGCCTCCTCTAGATCCTATCATCTCATCCTGACCAGGGCAAGACCCTCCTACCTCATCTCCTGCACTCCAGTCTTCCCTAAACTCAGTTGCACCTTCTCATCTTCCTCCTGGAGCACAGCGTTCATGCTGCTGCCCAATTTGGAAATTCACCATGTTCTCACTGCCTCCCAATTATGTGTCTCATCATCTTGAATCTTCAACAGATTGCATCTGTTGCATCTAGCAAAGGTTCTCTTCTTTCTGAACCTCCACCTGTCCAAATGCCAACTCTAAAGACTCAGCTCAGATACCACCTCTCCCAAGAGGTCTTCCTTCCCGGAGGAGGTGGCATTTCCTCAGAGCTACAAATGCACTTGAAGACATGCACTAATGGAGTACATGACAACTGCGTGTAAGTCTTACCTCCCCGACTGGGTGTGTCCACGATTTGGCAGGGTGGGGGATGGTGAACTGTCTTAAAATTTGTCTATTCCCTACAGCACCTACCAAGAATTGGTCATTGCATATCCACCTCAGTAAGGAACTGCTCAATGGTGAAATGAACATATACCTGCCCATGAATGAAGACACCAAAGTACACTGCAGGTGTGATCTGACTCTCAGGATAAAACAAATCCATGATATAACTTTGAGGGACGGGATAGGGGCAGGCAGGTGGGACTATCTGTTTTGGAGTCGAGAGACCTAGGACTGAAGTTCTGCTTTGCCATCTACCAGCCACTGGTCTGGTACCAGATGATTCTTCTCTGAGCATCATTTCCTGACTTCTGCATGACCTCACAGGATTAAGGATCAAATGAGACATAACTGTGAACTCTACACCACTGGTTCTCAATCCCAGTGATGTATCATAACCTCCAATAAACCTTCTGAAAAATGTAGAGGACAAGGCCCCAACCCAAGTCAACTGAACCAGAATACTCTGGGATTGGGACCAGGTGGGACTAATTATTTATAAAATACTATTTTTATGCATAGCCAAGGTTGAAAACTACCGTTATAAACTCATAAATACCGTTAACAGTAGAGCACGGTACTTTAGGCTTCGGTTTAATTATCCTTTATTTGGTTAGGAATTCATTCTGTTTTTATAATTTCATTATGTGTGTGAGCATGTTTTGTGTTGTTCTGCATTGCTGTTTGTGTGCTTCAGTGATAAATTCTGAGAGAGGATAATGTCCAGCACACTGCTATACACAAAGTGTACCTAACCCAATTTGGGAGAGTCTGGGGAGGATAAGTAAAAACTTCACAAAGTCCTCTAAAAAACCTTGCTACGCGGAAGTGTGGGGACCAGACAAGCAGAACTGGCAAAACTGGGGAGCTTGTAAGAAATGCAAAATCTCAGGCCCCACTCCAGAAGCTGCATATTAACAAGATTTCCAGATGGATCAGTAGGTGAAACAAAGGGAAACTTCACTCTGTTCACATCTGTGTTGAGGGCCTGCCATTCCCTGCCCTAATCCTGAGCGGGTAGGAGGGCATGGAGAATGTCAAGTTCTGTCTTCCATAAACCATTTAAGCTTGGGACGTTACCTAGATGTGTCTTCTCTAAAGGGTCCATTTTGTAAGCATGAAATTAAGAATACAAATCCTTACAAAAGGATCCTTTCTTTCAAATCTAGTCTTTATAGCTTTCCTTCAAATAACCAGTGCTTCTAAGATATTTAAAATAAGATCAGAGTATAAATTGATATCCATTTAAGTTTTATGTAGTGCGTAAATTAAATAACAAGTATATGTTTATCTTACTCAACTTACAGTCCCCAGGACCCAAATTCAAAACTTAGGAAGGCAGGAAGCTGAGCCAAAGCAGTAATCAATTGTTCCCTAATGACCCATACCTTCTGGACAATTCGGATGTTAGCAGTACCCATTCAAGACTATGCAGACCACACCACAGTCAAGGAGTTGCAGAAGATTCTAAACATTATCTAAACCAATGCCTTACTTTATTACAGGCACTGATTAAAAGGAGGTACCCCAGGTCACACAGCACTTTGAGGCAGAGCCAAGATCAGAATTCAGGCCGTGGCTTCTCACCCTACACCCCCCTACATAGCCTCTGCCACACATACTTTTCTTTCCCCAGCACGTGGCCTTGAAATTTCATGCTCAGAAATTGCTGACCTGCCTTGACACGTGTCACTTTTCTTGTTCCAGCTACTGCTGTGCCCAACATCCCAGAACTGGTTTTAACACTAGGCTACAGGAGAAGCTATCTCACAACTAAATCAAAATATCCATTTACCAATCCATAGTTCCAAATATGCTGGTAACGGGTTCTTAAAAAGCCAATGCTAACCGTGTGATGCAAACTCCACAGCATTACTAATAGCTAGCACCATGAGCATGGTGAGGGAAGGGCCTTTCCCTAGGTGGCTGATGATTAAAAACAGGGCACCCATTAACTCAGTAGCACAAAGTTGGGAGGAAACTACAGAGGGAAAGCAAAAATGAGCACAGTGGGGTTGGCAGCACCTTTAAAAAACATACACAGTGTGACTATAAAACTGCAAGTCTTATCTTTTAATAAAACAAACATGATAGGTTATAGAAATCTAAATGAACATTTGTCCCTCAAAGCAGTTACATCCTTAGTTCCAACAGAGCTACTGCTTTTGGAGCCATTATTTGGAACCCCTCTTTGGGGAAAGGCCTTCAAAGGCAGTGCATGAGCCACATGAGAAAATATCCTTCCAAATGTTGGGTGTTTAAAATCAGAAAAGCCACTCAAAGAATGACACTGGGGGTGGGGGGAAGGAAAAAGGCTCTCATGGAGGTTTCCCTAAAGACCTCCAGCGAGTTCTGAGCAATAGCATCACCCCTGGAGAAACATGTGGCCTCCAGGGACTTTCAGCCACTTTCAACGGGAACGCGTTCACTTGGATAGAAAAGTTCCGCTATTAAAAAAAAAAAAAAATCAGCCACACTCCTTTATAGTCACACTTGCCTCTGATTAAAAAAATACAACAACAACACTCACACGTGGTTCTTGTATGAATTCTAATTAAGAGACATTACATTCAGAATCATAGCACTCATAGTGATAGTTTTCAGGAGACTGGATCAGCTTCTTTGCCACTGAAGGGGTACATGGGGTGCAGCAGTTTACCTGAATGTATTCTTAAATACGTGACTACTACCGCTCTAATTTTCCTAGTTGTAGCTCTGTTACAAGTTACTGACCGCAAGTTCATGTTCCAGGCTTTCTTTGCCGACACAGATTGGTTACAAGGGAGCCGCCCCCACAGTCTTAGGGTGAATTGGGAAAGGGCCGGTTAAATGAGGAGACAGGCCACTCCTTGGTGAAAGTTTGTAGCTTCCTTTCCCAATACATCTTCTTTTTATTGAGAACTTCCATTTTTATCCTGTGTTCCTCCTCTGCCATCTCACACTCCCGCTCTATCTGCTGGATTTTGGCCACATGCACCTCATTCATCTGTATCAGCTGCAGCTGTAAGATGGACATTTGTTGATGGTGTTCTTCCTCATGCATCTTTTTTAAAGCACCTTCCTGAGAGGTTTTGCTCCTGTAGTGTTTATTGGCTGTTATTCTGACAGCTGAACACGAGGGTTCAGGTTGAGAGGTCCCCTCACACACAGGAAAATGTATGAACTCTTTCTCATCATCGCACAGTTCTCTATTTGAAACAGCAAATGATTCTGAAAAACAGTAGCAGAAAACATACGTTCAAAGATTTTACAGGCAGAGAGTGTATCAATCCTATTCCAAATGACAGGTCCCCCATCACAGGATGTAGCGGAAACAGTGTCTGCTTTGGCCTGCTTTGTCTATGGGTACTCTTGCCACACCTGACTTTTCAAAACCCACAAGTCAAAACCAGTGTTCCCTCCAGAAGCAATGATAAAGGGTTTCGTCATGTGGTTTCTAGAACTGTGAACTATAGGAACAGTGGTCCGAGACTGTGCTTATCAAGAACTGTTGACCTAAATTCTAAACCGAAGTGTGCACAACTCCGAATAAGCAGAACACCATGGTACGAGCGCAATGGTGGGTTTTCAGATTAAGTTCTCCGTCAGTTTGACCTCCCTGTCTCAGTTTCTCATCCGGCCGTGAACACTTTCCCTAGTCCTTGACAATCCTTCCTGAAATCTCTTTCCTCTGTTAGCTTCCACACCATGGCTCTCTCCTCAGTTTTCGACACCTCCTCTCCGACTGCTCCTTCTCAAGCTCCTTCCAGGACTCAGACTCTTGCTGCACCTGCAACTCACCTCTTAATATTCCTCTGGGGTTCCCATTTTTGGCTCAGTTTTCACTGCAGCCTAGTAACCCTCATAATCTGGTTTCTGACCTTCCTTTTTCTCGCCTTACTCCAAAATACCCTGGGTGCCCTTCAATCGTACCAAAAATTTCACATTCTTTAAAGGCCATGGTCTTTTTTATAATTCTGTCTCTGTTCCTTCAGCCTGAAGTTGGGCTAACTATTCATCCCTCTTCACTCCCCACCCAGGACCCCACACTCACTCAAGCATGCACTCTTATTCCAGACTCTCCTTTTCAACCTCCCCACAACCCCTACTTTGTTCAGCATCTGCGAAACCCCAGATCGCTCCTTTCTCTATGAGTACTCCTCTGTAATAGCACTTACCATGTTCTAGTATTACTTTGGGACCATACCTTATTCATTTCTTTTATCCTTGGGCACCAATTATTTTGCTTGGTACATAGAGGATGCCTAGTAAATATTTATTGACTGAAGCTTTGAACACAGGGGAGAAGAGCTTATGGATACAAAAGGATGCCAGTTTTGCTGGTGCCACATTCATACTAGTATTTTTATAGGGCAATGACATTTTATCAATTAAGGAGTTTCAATATGGAAGACACTAACTCCACTAACCCATGGAGTCTTCCAGCTGTGACTCCAAGGCTTTCTTGGGAAGCTTTATGTTCCCAATAATGAGAATTGTCTCCTTGGAGAAAAATAATATCAATTTATTAACAGAGTTGATTACATTATTACGTCCACTCCATTATTCCAGAAGATGGGATGCCGGGAATGTTAATGGCTACTGGGGGAAACCTAACTCGTAATACTCTGTTAATAAAAGGAAAATGGCTACTGTTTAGATTATTTCACTCCAAGGGGTTAGGTAACAACCATAACTGGTCCCTAATTAAGATTAAAGAGAAAGAAGGTAGAAGTCTCACTTTTGAAAGAGAAGGTTAAAAGTACTTCTGTGTCATCCAGAGATAATGAAAATATCTCCCTAGGAATCTTTCCCAACTCCAAGGGCTATGCCTTAATTAGATGTCCTTCCTTCATGCTCCTGCTGCCTCCTGAGCGTACCTCTGGCAGAGCACTTGTTAAAACTGGTGGCTTAACTACCTCCCCATCCGGTCTCTGAATACTCTGAAGACAGAAAGTGTCTCTTATTCATCCTCGTGGAGAACGCATTCCAGGGCCTGGACGATGCTGGCCACATCAGAAATGTGTGGGAATGAACTGGTTGCGGTGGGTCACATCCCTCCCAACACAGCACAACTGTGTAGACAGGACAGTGTTCTGAGTAGAGCCAAGGCACAGGACAAGGAAATGGGAAAGGCTTCACCCTGGGAATAAGATCCCTTGGGTGTGAACAACGGCAAAGAGGTTACCTTAAGTAACCTCTAAGTCTTTAAAGTTCATGCCCTTACAATGCTGCTCATCTCTTCCCATTTCTAAATGTTCATTTTTGTCTAAACGATTCCAAGTTTTAGGGGCCTGATGATGATGATGGTGAAGGCAGCTACCATTTTCTGAGTAGCTAACCAGTCACTAGGCTAGTGCTTTGCAGCATCACCTCATTTAATCCTTAAACAACCTTCTGAGGGAGGTATTATTAGAGAAAACCAAATATAATATCCAAAGTCATTTGGCTAGCTAAAAGAGCCAGCACTCTAATCCAGGTCTGCACGACTCCAAAATCCAAGCTCAACCACTACAACCTCTCCCTCCTCTCCCTCCTTCCTTGCTCAGCTGACCACTTACGCATCTTAAAATGCTGCCTCCAAGTTGTATCCACTACAAACCCCTTTATTATTAAGAATATGGGTGCATATTCCAAATTTTGATCTCCAAATCTGTCTCTATAGAGCTGGGAACATGAAGTCAAGTACGGTCATGTCTGGGAGCAGAGAAATAAATGACTCTACTTTCAAACTGTTCTTTTGTAGTTTAAATGTGTACTAATATATAAATATTTTTTAAAAATCCAGACCTCTTAAGAGGCAGAAGCTCTTAAAAATCCAGGCCTCTTCTGGCAGAAGCTGGAGCTTAAAACTAGAGGAGCCTGATGGAGTAGTTACTTAACTTTCACACAAATATTAGCTCCAATGAATGGAAGCTAGTGTTCAGATGGGGAGAATCTTCTCCTAATTATTAGGAAAAAGACTATGCTGGGAATGGCAACCTGCTAAAAACACACACCATGTAATCTGTCTCCCAGGTAAAACAAAGCCACCCAACATAGAAAACAACTCAGTCTTGTGCAAAATGGATAGGATGGCCTAAGGGCTTTCCTGGGGGCAGAGGACACTGCAAGGAGGTATTCTTCCACTTGGGCAATTTGAGTAAGTTTAATATCAGCAGGAAAATACCTACTATGGCAATAAATGGATGGAAAGGAAACTGCACAGGCCAAACCCCAGCTCTTCTCCCCTGTAGAACAAAGGGAATAGACCTGACTAGAAAAATGGATTAGTAAGATGCAGTGAGTGCATACTACAGAATGTCATGCATCAACTAAAAGAAACAAACTTATGGGAACAGATCTTAAAAACATTCTAAATGAAAAAAGCAAAAAAAAAAAAAAAAAAGAAAGAAAAGAAAAGAAAAGAAAAGGAATGTTATCTAAAGCACAATTTTCAATCTATGTAAATTTAAAATATATGCACACAGGAGCCCCTGGGTGGCTCAGTCAATTGAGCATCTGGCTTCGGCTCAGGTCATGATCTCATGGTTTGTGAGTTCGAGCCCCACGTAGGGCTTGCTGCTGTCAGCAGATCCTCTGTCTCCCTCTCTCTGCCCCTCCCCCCACGCACATACTCTCAAAAAAAAATAAAAACATTAAAAAAAATTTTAATAATAAAATAAAATAAATGTACACCAAACACCAACACCTGCTCTCAAGAACATGTGAGAGAACGCACGAGCACATTGTTATGATTAGGGGACAGAAGAAAAGAATAAAGGAGGTGAATGGTGACAAATGACAAGGGAATCAACACATAAGGAACACAAAATAGGGACTTTTCACAGACCAATGATTGTTAATGTGCCATGACTGGATATGTAACTCAGTCTCTGTACTGGAGTTCCCATCCCCAAAAGAAGGGGATTGGATTAAAAAGTGATAGTAGTGGAATTTATTTGCTTATTTTTAGTGTTTCTTTTTGAGAGAGAAAGACAGAGTGTGAACAGGGGTGGGGAAGGGACAGAGACAGGGAGACCTAGAATCCAAAGCAGGCTCCGTAACTCACGAACCGTGAGGTCATGACCTGAGCCAAAGTCTGACGCTTAACTGACTGAGCCACCCAGGCACCCCAATAATAATGGAATTTATTAATAAACATTTGCATTATTTAATTATAGCTTTGTGTACCCATGTTGGCATTATTTGCTTATATAGCTTTACAGTAAATAGAATATGAAATTAAGTGGAAGTTCTCTTAAGATAGTTGAGTACTTGAAAGCTTAGTTTTCTTAAATGTATTTGATGTTTAGTCATCCTACCCCCCTGACCACCCCTATAGCACATTTTGTTGGCTCCCTTACTTTGTTCTGCAAACCTGTTCCCGCAAGATAACGGGAGATAGGTGTCACAGCCAAATGAGCCATATTATAAATCTATAGGGTACAAATTGTTTGAATGTATTGAAGGGGAAAATACTGTTTGTTTGTTTTGTATAAGAAAATACATTCCTTAGTGTTAAATCTTAAGACTACTGTCTTCAAATACAGATGCACATTTCAAGAAAGTCGTGGACAAAGCTAAGAACATCCAGGGAATGGCGATCAAGATGACACAGCTGAAAGCACCTCGCACAAGAGATAGTTGGAGGGAGGCCTCTAGTGGAATTCTGCCAGGTTCCATCCTGTTCAATGAATTTCCACAAATCTCTAATCACCTAACTCTGTAATAGGCAATGTGTAAGGTGTTAGAACAGCACTGTCCAATGGAAATGTAATACTAGCTACATGTGTAATTTAAAATTTTAAAAAGTAAAAGGAGATAAAATTAAACTATTTTAATAACATATTTTTATCAATATATTTAAAGCATTATCATTTGACATGTAATCAAAATATAAATTATTAGTAAGATATTTTACATTCTCTTTTTGGTATAAAGTCTTCTCGAGGGGTGCCTTGGGTGGCTCAGTTGGTTGAGTGTCCGACTCTTGATTTTGGCTTAGGTCAGGATCCCAGGGTCGTGGGATCAAGCCCTGTACCAGGTTCCACACTGAGAATAAAGCCTGCTTGGGATTCTCTCTCTCTGTCTCTGTCTCTCTCTCCCTCTGCCCTTCTCCCCCACTTGTGTTCTCTCTCCCTCTCTAAAAATAAAAAAATTAAGTTAAATAAATAAAATTTAAAAACAGCATTTCTATTTCAGTGTGAATAGTTAGAGCATATCTCAATTCAGTCTACCTATGTTTCAAGTGCTAAAGAGCCTCCTGTGGCTTGTGACTACTGTATTGGACAGCCCAGGGTTAGAGACACTAACTAAACTAACACACACACACACACACACACACACACACACACACACACCACAGAGTCCACATGTCAAATGAAATACAACAAAATGAAAGCCATACCCTACAGCAAGTTTTCAACTTATTCCCCCAAGACCCTGAAGGGATGACTGACAATTATAGCTTTCTTCTTCTTTCTTGAAAGTAATTTGAAATAAAAAATGAGTAAGGTAACCTCAAGGCTGTTTTAATGTATAAAGAGAGTTCTAGCACCTTAACTACTAGTGTTAACAGATTACTTTGGACACACTCCCCAATTGACAAAGCACCCTGGTTCTCCACGGTGTGACCCAGAAACAGGAATAGTCAGCACAGGCTATACTTTAATAATCACTAGCAAAAAGAGAAGTCTCCTGTGTCATATAAGTACAAACACTCAATTCTAAAATAAGTCCCTTTTACAAATGAGTCTCTAGAAATGTCACTACAGAAAGACACTGAGAATCCACATTCATTCCCTTCTTGCTGGAAAGTTGGAAGTTGTGTTTTAAGAGTAAATGAATTTACATCAGTTCCTCTGAAAAGAAAGAGAAAGGGTTTTTTGAAGTGAACTTTCTAGATCCTACTCTAGAATTTGAAAATGGGGAAATAAGACTGTCCCCTTAGAATAACCCTATGAAATCAATACCCAGTAATCCAGATCAAAGATCTGCAAAGTTAACTGAAAGTGGTCTACATCAGTATCTTCCTCGGCAACATCTCCCAGGGAATGAAGCTATTTGACAAGCAGCCCTGATTCACCTGCCTCCCTCCCTCAGCACCCACTCCCTTCACCGCCTGCAGAGAATGAATGGCTCTGAGGCCAGCAAGATGGAGAGTAACTGGCTAACGCTAGGGATATCTCCAAAGCATGGACACTGTCAGTTAGCAGTGGGCCCCATCCACCACAGAAGTAACATGGAAGGGAGGAAAGAGAGAATTGGCCGTGTCCATATAAATGCTGTCTGCTGGGAGATACCCAGCTTGGGAACTCAAGAATCAAAACTCACATAAGGTTTCTACACTGGAAAACAGTACGTGAGGTTCATGACACTATGGTCATCTAACTGGTTCCCTGGACTTAATCTTGGTAAATGACCAGCAAACTTTTGATCACAATGCAGCTTGCCAGGATAATTTGCCTACAGGGCGAAAAAACGTGCTAATCAAAAACTTGTGTTCAATTCACTTGGTTATTATCTTTTTCACTCTACATGGATAACGTTCTTGGTTTCAGATAGTTTCTTGTGACTTTTAATTAACCACTGCCTCAGAGCTCAATCTACTCTGGGGACGCTAATAAGTGAATTTCTCATTCTGCAAGCCAAGGATCACCGCTTTCCTAGACAAGTGCTTGCTGGGTCCTTGGAGCAGCCCTCTGGCCTCACCAGGAATATTCCTCTGCTTCAAGATGTGTCTTCTGCAAACTGCAATGAATCTTTATATAAATTGGCCGTTTCAATCTTAAAGGAGGCAAGAATTATTAGCAATTTATCTATATGCATTCCCACCCTCCCCTTGCTGAGTCATTTCAATAGCCTTTCCAAGCTATGACACACTATCATAATATCCTCGATTCCATGACAGTCTTTTCCTTCCCTGAGAATTATGTATAACCTATTTTTCTTTTTCAATGAAAGTATATTAAATCTAAGATGAAAAAAAAGCTAAAATGAATTTTTCCCAGAATTTCTCAAGGTAGCTGGAGTACCACAAACCGAAACTGTGCATCACAATACTATAATGGGTAGGAAGGCTGATTTTTAACCCAGATGAATGTTAAATCGGTATTTGCTATACTCTTTTCTACTTAATTCTTAAGTCTGAAATAGTTCACTTATTTTAATGTGGCCTGCGAGTGACTTAATGCAGTGCTCTGCACCTAATAGGTCCTAAAACAATCATTTTCGCAAAAAATAAGATTGAGTGAATAAATACAGATTCTCAAAGAAATTCCCTTTAATATACATGACATAGGCTGAGATAAGCAACAGGGGTCCTTCATTCATAACTATATGACTAGAGCCTCTTATTTTTCCCTATTCTTCAGAATAAAGATGAGAGATCTCAGAGAGAGCGAGAACAAGGATATTAACAAGTCCTTTTGTTTTTTATGTGCTACACGACTAGAATGTTCCATATAATCTGGAGGTTTTGACTTGGGAAAATCAAGTTTGACATGAAAGTTTCTCTTTACTAAACTGCCTCAAAATTAAAGATTTTAAAATCACAAAGTCCAGCAGGTACCCAGGGAGGACACGCACACCGGCCTCAAGAACCAGTACCTTGCGCTGCACTGTCAGGGTGGTATTCGGGCTCCTCTTCCGGGGGGCTCTGCAGGAAGTAGAGCTGCTCTGGCAGCATGTTGGCAATCTTCTCCTTCCCTAGGACGTGGGTGCTCAGAAGAGGGCTGACACTCCGTTTCACCTTCTCTCTCCTCTCATGGGCCATAATCTTTTTGGTCCGAGCCTTGATGTTCTCCCAGCACTTCTTTAGCTGTTTGAAATCCCGCAGTGACACACTTGGCTGAGAGTTGTATTCATGGGCAAGTGCCTGCCAGGTACGCTGCTTGAGGGCAATAGTTCGCGCGTCGCTTTTCTTACATTCCAGCACATATTTGTACTTTTCTACCAAAGCAAGCAGGATGCTCTTTTCCAATTCCGAAAAGTATTTGGCAGGTTTTATAATTTCGTTGTTTTGCATTTTCCACTATATTTCTCCTGGCTGCTAGCTATCCTGTAAAAGGAAGTTCAAAACAATAATTACTAACCCCAGCAATAAAAATGTCAGCAAATCACTTAATCTTAATCCCTGACTTGATTCTCTTGCCTGAAATACAGTACTCTCTTTCCCATTAGTATTGAATTATGATATTCTCAGGAAAACATTCAGAAGTTCACTAGGAGTGGGGTTTTACTTCAAAGAAGATTTTCAAGTAGGTCCTTTGTTGTAGTTCTTGGCCATTTTGTGAATATCTTGTATGTAACAGCAAAAAAAAAAAAAAAAAAAGAAAAGAAAAAGAAAAGAAAGCTTGACCATCCAGGCAGAACTCTTAATTTGTTAATTCATTTCTGCTCAATATCAGGAAACTGATCATTCCCCAAACTCATGTTAGGCAGCTTTTCAACTAAACAGCTTTCTCAAAGTTTTGTCACAGCTGAAAATAAGAAATGCCACCGAGTAACCAAATAGAATGGATAATATAAACATCAAGATATCAGAATCATCCGGAAATCACCTGAAAAAGAACTGACATTTCCATCACTTCCATCTGTGACCTCGGATAGGGCCATGCTCCCAATAGGAACCTCAGTTTCTCTTCACCTTTTTTTTTTTTTTAATTTTTTTTTTTTTAACGTTTATTTATTTTTTGAGACAGAGAGAGACAAAGCATGAACGGGGGAGGGTCAGAGAGAGGGAGATACAGAATCTGAAACAGGCTCCAGGCTCTGAGCTGTCAGCACAGAGCCCTATGCGGGGCTCGAACTCACGGATCGCGAGATCATGACCTGAGCCGAAGTCGGCTGCTTAACCAACTGAGCCACCCAGGCGCCCCTCTCTTCACCTGTAAAATGAGGGCTTGGAGTCTATGATCCCTAAGGTCTGAGGCCACTTTTAAGTATACAGTCCTATGTAAATAATTCACATAATTTCAGAGGTGAAAGGGCCAGTACCCTTCTTTTCTTTCCTTTTTTAAAAAATTTTTTAATGGTTATTTATTTTTGAGGGAGAGAGAGAGAGACAGAGAGTGAGTAAGCAGGGGAGGGGCAGAGAGAGAGACAGAGGATCCAAAGCGTACTCTGTGCTGACAGCAGAGAGCCTCATGTAGGGTTCGAACTCACGAACCGTGAGCCGCCTGACCTGAGCCGAAGTCAGACACTTTTTTTTTTTAGTTTTTTTAAATTTTTTAAAAATGTTTTTATTTATTTTTGAAGGAGAGAGAGAGAGACAGAGCATGAGTGGGGGAGGAGCAGAGAGAGAGGGAGACACAGAATCCTAAGCAGGCTCCAGGCTCTGAGCTGTCAGCACAGAGCCCAATGGGATGTGGGGCTCAAATTCACAAACTGTGAGATCATGACCTGAGCCAAAGTCGGACGCTTAACCGACTGAGCCACCCAGGTGCTTTTTAATTTTTTTTTTAAGCTTTATTTATTTTTGAGAGAGAAAGAGAGAGACAGAGCATGACTGGGGGAGGAGCAGAGAGAGAGGGAGACAGAATCTGAAGCAAGCTCCAGGCTCTGAGCTGTCAGCACAGAGCCCGACATGGGGCTCAAACTCACAAACCGCGGGATTATGACCTCAGCTGAAGTTGGATGCCCAAATGACTGAGCCACCCAGGTGCCCCCAAAGTCAGACACTTAATTGACTAAGCCACTCAGGGGCCCCTACCACTCTTTTCAAGTGAAGGAACTAAGGGCGAGTGAACTGGACTGCCCAAGATCACAAAGATGGTACCTTGGGAGGTCAAGAACCTGGACTGTCCTAATAATCTGGTATCCTTTTTTTTTTTTTTTTTGAACACACCAAACATCCATTTTATTATGCATATTCCTTTAAAGTCTTTTCAAGTGAAGGAACTAAGGGCGAGTGAACTGGACTGCCCAAGATCACAAAGATGGTACCTTGGGAGGTCAAGAACCTGGACTGTCCTAATAATCTGGTATCCTTTTTTTTTTTTTTTTTGAACACACCAAACATCCATTTTATTACGCATATTCCTTTAAAGTCTTTATTCCATATTATAATTAGTTACAATTATATATTATTTATAATTTTTGAAATATACTTTTCTCCATTATCTTTTAAGAATAAGTCTACATACCTTTTTATGTTTAGTTAAAAAATAGATATTTAACATACATAAATTTTATTTGACAGCCATATACATAATGAAATAATTACAAGCTAATTAACATATCATCTCACATGGTTACCTTTTTAAAGATCTTATGTATTATATATTTATTTATTTTTAAGTGTTTATTTATTTTGAAGGAGAGAAGAGAGCAAGTGAGTGGGGGAGAGGGGAAAAGAGAGAGAAGGAGAGAGAGAATCACAACCAGTGCAGAGCATGACACAGGGCTTGATCTCACAACCCTGAGATCATGACCTGAGCCAAAGTCAGGAGTTGGATACTTAACTGAGCCACCCAGGTGCCCCAAGATTTTATTTTTGAAGTTAATCCCTACACCCAACATGGGGTTTGACATTAACAACCCTGACATCAAAAGTCACATGTTCTACAACTGAACCAGCCCCGGTGCCCCAAAATAGCTACCATTTTTGTGTGTATGCCAAGAGCCCCTGGAACCTACTCTCTCACCGTATCTCCAGTATTCAATACAGTATTAGTAACTTTTGTCATAGACTTATTCATCCTACATAACTGCAACTTTGTACCCTTTGTCTATTATCTTCCCATTTCTCCCACCCCATCCTCAATCCCCGGTGTGTTTAAATAGTCTGGTATTGTTTGTGTCATTTCACAACTATCTCTTGGACTCTCACGTTGGATGATTCCAAATTTCTCAACAACCATGATTACCTTAGATCATCTTACCATCCTCCCCATTACTGAGCCAGGATCTTTCAAACAAAAGGTGCTTAGTAAATGTCTTATTCCCCTGAACCTATGTGTGTTTTGTGACCCCACACTTTTTCCACTTAAGCTTCCTACAAACTTAATCTCTCAAATACATTATGGGAAGAATGTTCCTAAGTAACACTGAATACAGCAATTGAGCATTGCATATTTCCCTTTGTGGAAGGAGCCAAGACACCTCAGTCCTTTTATTTTCCAAGCCTCTGATTTTTT